>NC_048283.1:18487053-18602053 GCF_009762535.1 Notolabrus celidotus
TTCACACTTGTTTCGTGAGCTTGAATGTGGGCAGGATTTTAATGCAAGAGAGCTTTAGCTGGGGTAGGATCATCGACTGAAGTGTTTGTTTGACCTCGAACAAAGCAAAGCACACAGTTTAAGCACTTTTCAGAATGTTTTCTTGCAAATACTGTACATTTTGTAATGTTTGAGTATTCTGTGAATCATTGTGACTTTGAGTGATTTTACTCTCCTGTCCATCTGTGGCTGCTATCATTTTTTTTTATAGTACTGATATATCTGAGGGCATCTATTCAAGTTTGTGCATGTTGTCAGTCTGAACCTGTCCTTTTGCAGGTGGCTTTGTTTTACCGTCAACCTTCTTGTCTTTGCATTTGCATGGCTGTGTCAAATCAAATCAAATCATGTGTTTAAGTAGGAAAAGTTACAAAAGTATACTACACCACACACACCAGGATGCCAGTATTGTCATTTTTATGTCTTTCACTCTCGTAACATTTTAATTTACCCTTGTGCCTGTCTGCATGTTCTTTTTTTTTTATTATTCCACACTTTTTCTAGGTTTTTACTAAAGTTCTGGCTTTAGATGTTTGATTCTTCTGTGCTTGAGTGCTGTATTGAAGATTTATTTTCATGGCTCTGTCAGCATCATCTCAATTCAGATATATCCCCCATAATCCTTGACAATCCAGACGTTGACCTCTGTGGAATGGACCAGGCTCCAGCCCCACAGTAGACAGTATAAATGGTACATTGTCTCTGGATGTAGATGTAATTTGCCAAAAGCATTTTTGTTGAGAAGGACTTGTGCTGTTCCTTTTCACTGTGAATTAATGAAACATATTAAAGTTTTACATTTCCTCTTAAGCTGTGAGTTTCTTTTTAAATGTATTTTTCTTGGTAATAGAGCAGCAGCACTACTTGCTCTACTTCAATCAATAAATAATATTAGTCATCAAAGAAATCTGTTTGTACTGGCTTGTTACAGGCTGATATAATACTTCACAATGGGAAACCATGGGTGACCTTGCTCAACCCCTGAAGAGCGGCCTGCTGCAGCAAAGCAGTTCCGGATTGGCTGACTCAAGAACTGCCCGTCTTGGATCAGATTTCACTCCGTCTGCACACCATGAAACACAGACGGAAATAACTGCTGCCTTGTGCTGACCTATAACAACATGTTTTTGAAGGTACAGCTCATGTTTTCAAAGAAAAAGACAGCAATAGTTTTAGATTCCTAAACCTAAACTCTCCTCAGAAAGACGCTGAGAATCTAAAACTTTGCAAGCAGGATGTGACCTGACAAGAAGCACACAGGCACAATGAAACACCCTGATTATCTCTCTATTTTCATACTTTATTATTCTGTTTTATGCAGATGTCAGGGTTCAAAACACAAAGGGGGTTGTGTCATATAACATTTGTAACCTGTGTTTAACTTATTATGCAGAGGAGGGCAGCAGAGAGCCTCAGTGCTGTGCAAAACGTCACGTGACCACTTGGGCCTAAAGGCCGGGGACATGAGTGTGTTGACAAAAATGGTGCAGTCCTCTGCCTTCAGATCCCCTGCCTTCATCATTCTCTCCATCAAACTTAAAGGACCAGTCTCTCTGTTTTGGTTTCCTGAAGCTCCTGCTGCCTTCATCAGATGACCGGACAGTCTCTGTAGGTTTAGACACAAGGAAATTTCAGCCATGGCCAAGAGTCTGAGGGGTCCTAAGGGGGCTCTGAGAGAGATCCAGATCAACTTACTGGAGTGTAAAGTGTGCTTTGAGAAGTTCAACACTCAACAGAGGGAGCGCAGACCGCAGAACCTTTCCTGTGGCCATGTTCTCTGTCTGGAATGCATCGCAGCTTTGTCCCACCCTCTCCTGAGGAAGCTGGAGTGCCCGTTCTGCAGACAGCTGTGCAGTGTTGACAGCACCTCCCCCTGCCAGGTTCTGACAGACCTGCAGGAGATGTTGTTTTACGTGAGTCCCACATCTTCAAAAGAAGGTTTTTGCCCAGCCACAGGTCTGACATCTACAGCTCTGCACCTCTGCACAGCTTTCGGTGGATGGGGGACTCTCTTCAACCCCACTGGGATAGCCGTTTTGGGGGCCTCAGGGACAGTAGTGGTGGTGCATGATGGAGAGGAAAGGGTTGTGGTGTTCAGCCCACAGGGAAGGAAGCTGCACAGCTTTGGGCCAAGAGGACGAGCTGCAGAGGAGATCTGTTACCCTGTGGATGTTGCTGCGACACCCTGTGGTTACGTGGTGGTGACTGATGCTGGAGATCAAGCTGTGAAGGTTTTTACTTCAAGAGGGAAACATGTATTGACAATCAAAGAGTTATTCCTGATGCCTTGGGGTGTTGACTCAGACAGCCATGGAGACATCCTGGTCACAGACCCCCAAACTGGCATACTCTCCCAAGTAAAAGTGGACTATAATCGTGGCGTCATTCTGAAGTGTGAACCAGTTGTTTCAGACCTCCAACATCCAAAAACAGTGGCCTGCTGTCAGGTGACCGGGAATGCTGCAGTTTTGGAGCATCTACCTGATGAGAAGTATCCTCCAAGTACTCACCAACACTGGAGATTAAAAGTGTTTTCTACAGATTTCCACCTCATTTATCAGGCTGATAGTTTCAGCCTGGCCCTGCAGTCTACAGTGAGGCTCAACATATCAGGTGTTGCGTTTGATGGAGATAGAGGTGTTATTGTGATTGACTCCAACCAAGGAATGATTTGGAGTTTGGGGAATGTGCAGAAAGGCCCTCACCTGTCTCCTCTAGTGGGAGACCATCTTATCCGTCCCACTGGGCTGGTGTTACTGAAGAATACACTCGTCATTCTGGACAGTGGAGACCATACAGTGAAGATTTGTTCTGCTAGATCTGATGCCTGGCCGATCAAATAGCTCCTGGTGGGGCTATTTGTGAAATTTAGTTCATCGTATTGTGATGACTTGCCGTGGTCACAGTATATATAAATGTAAATAAAGTTGTGCATAAAAAACTTTAGAATTAAAAAGTGTGATTATAATAAAATAAGTGCTTCAGTATAGCTTACTGTGTTGTGCATATTTTAAATCCACGTGTCAGCAGTATTTTTAGACAGACTATCTGTCAAACTATTTCTTTATAATGTTGCTACTGCTGCAATTTTGTAAACTGAAATGTTTTCATTTAACATAACAGGGAACATTTAATCCCAACCAACAAGGGGTCAGGGACTCCCAAAGGGATCCCATACATAATCTGATGGGTCATGAGGAGATTTAAGAGAACAAAAAATAAACTGTAACTGTTATATAAAAGAGGGATGGTTTCACTTTTCTGGGCCAGCAACCCTTCATGTAATAGTTAATGGAAAAAATCACTTAACCTACAATCACATGGCCATAGCCCTGAGATGGGTAATACAAAAGGGCCACATGTCAAAAGATTGAGAAATGGCCTAACAACTACTAAAACTAAGGAATCAGTTTAAGGCTCAGTCTTTTTATTTAACTTTTTTTTGTTGTTGCAGGACCCAAGGTGCAGACTTTAAAAAAATGGGTTTGATAAACACAAAAATAAGGAGATAAACAAAAACGTACTTATAACAAAATCCACAATAAAAAACTAGAGCGCTCAGGGAACACTGGGTGACACGGTGACACCAATAACACTAAGGAGAAGGACTCAATGAACTGACACAGAAGAGGAACACAGACTAAATACACACAAGGTGATCAGACACAGGTGTGACACCAGACACAGGTGAAACCTATGAGGTGCAATCAAAGTGGAGGGAAACACTCAAGGGCTGGAGGTAAATCCAAACCAGACACACAGGGAGCAAGAACTACAAAATAAAACAGTAAACACTAAATACTTATAATACAAGAGTACAGACATGAGACACAAGGAAAGAGACTACACATATCAGAAATAAGAACAATACAGATACAAAATAAGGATGAAATATGACCTAACAAAGCTAAATATGAAGAAACTTGAGGATTGCTTTGGTGACAGTTCAAATCTATTTGTGTTGCAGATGGTGGGGGCAGGGGCGTGTCCAGAAATTTTTGACCGTGGTGGCTCACTTGAGGCTCTAACATAGGCAGGGGTGGCAGGTGCATTTACAAATAAATAACATTTACCCTTTCTGTCTTCACAACCTACTTTCATTAAAGTATTAAACAGTTGTTATATTCCTTTTGACTTTCAAAAAAAGCATGACAAAGTGGCATAAACCTTCTAAGCTTAATTGTTTAAGGACTTACAAAAAATGTTTTTTCAAAGTAACATTTGAGGGCACAGTGGGTAGCGCCATTGCCTCACAGCTAGAAGGTTCCTGGTTCAAATCCCTGACTGGGCAGGTGCATTTCTGTGTGGAGTTTGCATGTTCTCCCCATGCATGCTAGGGTTCTCTCTGGGTACCCGGCTTCCTCCCACAGTCCAAAAACATGCCTACCAGGTTAATTGGTCATTCTAAATTGCCTGTAGGTGTGAGTGTGTGCATGAATGGTTGTCTGTCTCTCTGTGTTAGCCCTGTGATAGGCTGGCGACCTGTCCAGGGTGTACCCTGCCTTCCGCTCGAAGCCAACTGGGATAGGCTCCAGCCCCCTGTGACCCCTAACAGGATAAGCGGTCAAGATAATGGATGGATGGATTTGAGGGCACTAATACAGAAATCTACAATCAGCCTTTTAACTTATCCCAAATTATAGATTTTAACCATAGACTGTATAAAATATGGACATAGTATCCGTGGCATCACCCATCTGTTCCTGAGAGCTGCTTTGAAGCAAATCGACGGCAGCAGCCATATTGGAAATGTGGAACTAAACCAGGCAGAGTGTGACGTAGTGTGAGCCTCCTAGCCAATAGCTATGTGCTCCCGACCGGGAGTCACGTCAGTCATGTCCTTATTTGGGCAAAAAGTCGTGATCTTAATATCTTCTGAACCGTCACATTAGGAAAAAATGCACCCCCCGTACAGTGTGTGCCATTAGAGAGATTAATTCCTAGGGCCAAGCCATTTCTTGAACCAGGCTGTAAACATGTTTATTAATGCTGCAAAGATCGTCTTTTTCCCATTCATGTCTATGTGGTTTCCGGTATTTCTGCAGCCAGCCTCAAGCGGATTCTCGATGTATTGCAGTTTATAGCACTAATGCATGGGCTTCATCGCTTGAGACCGGAGGTTGCCGCTTGATTTTAACAGAAACCCCACCTCTGACAAGACAAACAGCCAATCATAGTTTAGGATTTTGGGGTGGCCAATTGGATTTCAAGGGGTGCCAGTGCCACCCTTGACCCCTCTGGACAAGCCACTGGGGGGGCACTCATGCCCTGGGTATCTATAAATCCAGGCTACGGCCCTGCTGCTATATCCATTAATTAATTGTTCAATGTATAATTATGTTATTAGTAACATTTTGTTAAAGAAAAAGTAAACAATAAAGTGAACATGTCAACACTAAACTATTATGTGTGTCAACGACATAGCAAGACAACCGTTACATCTGACGTGCATTATCGTTCAAATGTCCTTTTTATTAAATCCTTTGCTCCTCATTCCTATCTCCTGAATTAATTCTTCTCGGTGCATGTTAATGAACTTGTCAGACAGTCTCGCTTCTCGTGCACTGGTCCCCCCTCCACCCCTCCTCCACCCCCCGATCAGCGGTGCGGTGCGTAAATCCTTTCCCCCTCTCTCGCACAGCCGTCTCCAGCCTGCCAGAGGAGAGCAGTCGTGCTCCCAGTGGAAGATGGCGGTGGGGATGCTGTCTGGGGCTGGAGCACAGTGCTGGATTTGCACTAAAAGCGAACCCTGTTGGATATAAAGGACACAATGACCGTACTCCTGTATCTTTTCCTCGACATGTGGACTATTTTTGGGCTTGTCTGAGTAGAGCCTGCTGCCTCTTTTTCTGGTTGAAATACTGTCTCCTTGTCGGAGATTCACAGACTACACATACAGAGACAGGGTGGGAGTGAAAAGTGGACAAAAATGTCGGATACAAAGGTAAAAGTTGCAGTGAGAGTTCGGCCCATGAACCGCAGGGGTAAGTGTTACTAAAACGATGATTTCTCTTCCCTAACCCTCTTTTTTTTTGTCTCACGGAGTCATGCTACGTTATCATAAAGTTTTGATTTCTTCGCCATTGCTGTCTTCAGCCTGAGTTACGAGCCTGGAGTCAGACTTGAGTTTGGTTTGAAGACATTAGAAAGTAGCAAGGATGTTTTTTTTACTTGTTACACCCCCGCATTCTGCTTCACAATCCCAACAAACTTCTCTCCACAGAAATTGAACTGAATACAAAATGTGTCGTGGATATGGAGGACAACCAAACAGTCCTACACCCACCACCTTCAAATGCAAAAGGAGAGAACAGGTAAACAAAGCTCAAAGACTGCCAACATTTTGAATTTGCAGATGTAGCAAGCATTACAGAACAGTTCCACCAATGTAATTAGCCTAGGTGATATGTAAAAATGAGCCTTTGATGTGGACATAGATGGAGGCTCAGGGTGTTTTGGGAATGTCTGGTAAGTGAAAGAGCAGGAAAATGCTGGCTGCACCCTCACTGTAATAACTCTATCCCAGCCTGGTTGTAATGCAGTAACAATAACATCCAAGTTTAGCATATAAACTGCCTTTCAAGTGGGTTACAAGTTTAGCTCAGATGTCTGATAACTCAGTACATTTTTTAATACACATGTGAACAGTAATTAGCATGATTTCAAACCTAACTCTCTCACTACTCAAATAGCAGTGAGTGAATTTAAGCAGAAATGCTGCACTGGTGCTGCAGCTGAGGATATGATGTCTGCCACCCACCTGCTTGCAACATGATATTATGCTATGTCATTGATGTGAACCTTCCAATACTAATCACTTCAGCATAATAATGCATCTATAAATAACATAGGATAAGCTTGAAGCTTTCATATCTGTGTTGAGTTTTGAGGCCTGAGAAGATGTCAGAGCGTGTCTGACACATGATGACGCCTATTAGACAGAACAAATTAATGTTGAGCCCCGGGGTATTGCTGTAAATCTGCAGAGTCTGAACTAGTTTAACTTGTGTAATGCCCAAAGTGCTGTTAGACCCCAGAGATTTTTTTTGAAATAGCAGGTTTCTGCCGACTTTATAAGTCATGTCACTTTGGCTAAGAGTGTTGTAAAGCTGCAGTGAAGGTCGGCAAAGGAAGCAAAAAGCTGCAGTTTTTGCAGGCTGATGAGACTGTAATGAGGAAATGTCTGGAGTGACACAACATGTAGGTTAATGATGGCTGTAAGCTTGTGAAGTCATTGAAACATAATGCCTCTTAGCAAATCTCAGAGATGCAATATTTCATAAATCATAGCCTACTTTTTTCAGTTTTGTGCTCTTCTGCTTCGTTTGCTTTTCTCTGTCGATGATGTCACACACCATTGAACAGCTGACCTGATTACCCACAGGCGCAAATACAGTCAAAAGATGCTCATTTGGAAAACATCCAAGAATATCTATATTTTTATGTAATTTATCACACAATTAAGGTTATTTGTGTTTATTTAAAAAAAAAAAAAAATATATACTCCCCAGGCAACAGTAGAAGATCCCAGTGTGGGAGCTGAAAACAAAGTCATGCCACAGTCAAGGCTTTTCTCATGGCTGGCCTCCAGCCTTGTTAAAGAGTAACACTTTCTCTGCTGTTCAAGTAACCAGCAGTCAGCAATAAATGGTAATGAGCTTGCTCGGCTCCGCACATTAACCTGTATTTAAGGCAATTATCAGAAAACAAAATTGCTACACAATGGCGGCGTTCCAGGCAATTAGACAAATCATGCTTAAAGCTAACATAAGTGGGACAGGGTGGACTACAGCAGAAACAAAAAGCTGTCACGGGTCAGAGGACAGATATTCAGTGACTACATCTGCTGTATTTCACAGTTAAGTTACAAGTTTGACTCTGGAAGTTTCCATCCATGGTTGAGATGTTGTACAGAAACATTCAACCCTTGTGGTTCACTTTCTTTCAATTAACCAGTAAGTTTATACCGATATCCCCCAGAACCACATAAAAACCCATTGATCTGGTCCTGTAACTGTTATTTACAAAGACCCAATATTAATCCACTAATGAGCAAGGAACAACTACCTTTAAACAGGCTGAAATCTCAACCAGATCCAGGCTTATGGGGGGCCAGTCATCTGCCTCAGCCACATGGGTTGAGAAAGAGGGATAGAAAGACAAAGAAAGAGGAGAAAAACAGACAGACAGACACCTAGATGAACCGACGGTATCAAAAATAAAACAGAACAGAGACATATTGTATCACTGTCAATACTAATCCACTCAAACTTGGCTTATGTAAGATCATTCTTTTAAAAGAAGAGCAACTGAATCACTCTTTCTTAAGGTAGTCCATCCAGCAGCTGTAGTGAGACTATGGTCCTGAACAGTTGTGATTCAGTTTGGTTTTATTATGTCACATTTCTTTTCTTTAGTGTAGTCCAGGCATATAATTACTTGTTGACATTTCAGAGCTGGTTCTCTCTCTCTGTGTGTGTGTGTGTGTGTGTGTGTGTGTGTGTGTGTGTGTGTGTGTGTGTGTGTGTATGTGTGTGTGTGTGTGTGTGTGTGTGTGTGTGCGCGTGTGTGTGTGTGTGTGTGTGTGTGTGTGTGTGTGTGTGTGTGTGTGTGTGTTTTGGGTCTCTGTGTTTAGGCTGCCAGGGTTTTCTTAAACCATATAATTTCCCTCTCCCCGGCTCGTGGAGCCGCAGAAGGGGATACCCTGTTCACTAAGACGGGGCCTTGTTTTGAAGACACCTGTTCCTGTGTGTTGGAAATGTGTCAGATTTAGTGGGTATTAGCACGCCAAATATGGCCGCAGAGCCAAAACCATGGGAACTTTTTCTCTCTCATGGGAACTCTCAGGCACTGTATCAGAAACCAAGGAGCAGAGAGAGAGAGATCTTTTATAAAGGCACATCTTAAATAAAATTCTGGTCCATTTCTTAAGCTGCATATTTTGAAATACATGATTGAAAAAAGAATGTTGTTTTGCTTAGCTCCAAAAAATACAAAACATGACTTCACTCTGATGAGATACAGAAGTTATGTGTCTAGTGGGATAAAGTTGGAGCTGCTTTCACGCTAGATAATTCAATAATTAGAAACTGAAATTATTCCAGATTGATTCCCACGTTTAATCTGGTTCTCAGAGACCACACACCACTTTGAAAACATGCAAGTCACCTAAAGAATTTGAAGAAGCATAAGGGATTTTCTTTGATGGCTTAGCCTCATTCTTTGCACCTTCGTGCATTGTAGCAGCACTCATGACCACCCCCATCCCTCTCCCCCCTCTCCTGTTTCCCTGAGAAATGAACAATAATCCCAGTGGTGGGCATATGAAACCTGGATTGTGACTTCAGGGCAACAGGTTAAGTTTCCAAAGCTTTATCTTTCATCTGCCTGTTAAGTTGGCACCAATGGCATATTTGTAATGGGAGTCTGGGAAAGTAGTCCTGTTTTCACACGCCAGTCTGCTCTCCTCTGAGGTTTAGACACAAAGACAGTGGGGGTGGAGAGGCTCAGAAATACCTGAGGCTGCTGTCTGTGCAGGGGATGAGTGGTGGAGCATCATGACAAGAAAATACCCTTCAACTCACACAATGGGGCCATATTACCACTATCAAGCCCCAGCATGTCAGTTTACCTGGAACTTTACAGGACCATCAAGTCTTTGCAGTCTTATCCTCCTTTAATGTTTATCTCAGTTTAAACATTAACACATTGTTTTAAAGCTTAAACCTCAGAACTAAAAATGTATAGTGTTTGAAATCGCACTTTTCTTAATTGTCCACGTTGATGTAGCACTGCTCTGGAGTATTTCAAAATGATCAGAGGAAGTTTGACTTTATCTGATGATGTCTCCAACCAAGCTTGTAATTTACGCTCTAATCTCTTCCTCATCACTAATGGTTCCAGGAGCTCGGCTGAGTTTGTCTCCACTTTCCTGTGTTTTGTTTTGTTTTGATAATGTTATCTGAGTTGTGAGGAGTGCCAGTTGATAACAAATCAAAGACGAGGGAGCAGGGAGGGATGGAGGGAGCGCCCTGGCGTAGGTGACTTGTACAGTGCTCCCTCATCTTTTAATTACTATGAACTATTATCTCTGTGAGTATGTTAAGGCTAATTGTGGGGTTAATTCTTCCATGACACCATTCTTGCATAACCTAGAATGTAAAATAATTAAAACTATCCTGTTTTAGAGAAACGATTAACATATTTGGAAATATCAATTTTTGGAGAAGATTAATAACAGCTCTCTTGTCTGTGCAGTAAATATAAAGCTGGTTTGCTATCTAAGTTTAGCTTACCATAAGGTCTGGAGACAAGGGAAAGAACTTGCCAGCCTTTGTCCAAATAACAATATGAACACATAATTTGTAGGAATGCATCGATGTATTGGTTAAACATTGGTGGTGCTGATATTACCGGGCATCAGCCCTAATGATGAACATCGGCCATCTGCAAATAATGTGCCATGAACTGATGTCAGAAGCCAATGTGTATCTGATGTGTTGCATCATTTAATGCTAGCAAGCTAGTATACCTAGCTGCTGGTTCAGAGGAGAGGTTTCTATTGGGCAGAAGAAGACACTTTTTGGACAAACTCTCTTTATGTGCAATAATCCAAGAGTTCCGGGGTCCTTCATCCCCCAGAACTACTTTACCCTGAACTAAAAGGTTCCTGTGCTCCCTTTGTTGTCTGCATTTCGACCGCGAGCTGAAGTCCCCGGTAGATTGTGCAAATCAGGTCAGTGACGTATGGAGAAAAAAATTATATTAAATAATATTTTGAAATCTTAATAAAAAACTAAACTAGTATGCATTCCCAAGAACTCCCTCTGTGTTTCAACAACTGTGTAAACTCCACAAACACTGTTACGTTCAACCGAAAGTCCCAGGACCTTTGAAAAGTACTACCAAGCAGAGGCTTTTCAGGGGTGAGATTATCCCCCCCTGAACTAAATTTAGACCCTGCTTCCTCCGGTCAAAACGCACATAGTTCAAGGGTAAAGTCCCTAGTTCCGGGGTAAAGTTCCTGGGGTCAAAAAATGCCTTTTGTCTTCATGGCGGAACGTGAAAGGATATGTTGGCAATGTACAGGACAAGAAAGATCGGTGGTACGGAGTGTGTTAGACTTGTTACTGCAACATTTCAAAGGGAGGTATTGCTGGCAAAATTTCTAATACATCAAATCTCACAGCTTATTTGGAAAAAAAAACCAGGGAGAACTAGGAAAGGTGAAGAAAAAACATTGACTATTAGTTAAATTGTTATTTTAAACATTGTTTTAGAGTTGGCTACCATCGACCATTGGCCTCAAAGCAGCACTTCAGAAACAGATGGGTGACGTCACGGATACGACGTCCATATTTACACAGTCTATGTGGAGACCCCAGGAAGCCACAACTTCTCGCTAAGATAGCTAGATAGCTTGATTTTTGCGCAAAGCTAAGCTAACCGTTTGTTTGTTGAGCTTTTTATTTTCTATGAAGAGTGGTTTTAACTCCAAACTTAACTCTCTATAAGAAAGTGAAAACAGTAGGCTATATGTCAAATCATCCTCTGAAATGTGGTTGCACTTCACACCACACTCTCTCCCTGTTGACTGTCATGAACAACACAATGAGGTCAACACGTGTCTTGTAAAGCCTTTACAGATCCCCCTCTCATGCTGCCTGTCTGTTTGAACCTTTATGATAGTGACAGTGTCCCTTGCAGTTGAAATTTTAGAGGTTGATCCCATTTTCTCCCGAGTCACACATGACCAAGTGTCATGCTTTCCAAAACAATCCTTCACTGAATGACAAAGCTGCCTTGTGCAGTGGCTGCCCTCAGGAATGTTCCCTTTGTCTCCCCTCCTGCTCCCAATGTACCAACAATCAACCTTTTCCATTCAGATACATGTTTTCAGCATCAGACGGCCTAAAATACACACATGACGCTTTATTCATGTGTGCTATTAAGAGAAAGTGTTGCGTGTCGCCGGTGAAACAATTGTATTCTCTCAAGGACTTGCGCTCTGTTTGTTTAAAGGGGCGGCACTTTGTTTACATCTTGATCCGGGATTGAGAAAAGATGGCGTCCTCCCTCTTTGTCAAGCCTGTGCCTCATTAATCTCAGATGTGGCTCCTCATTCTGAAAGCAGCCTAAAACTCCACTCAGGCATTTCTCCCATAATGATCCTAAATTCCCCTCTCGTACGTGTCTCTCAGATGAGGCCTTTTTGAAGTATAGAAGTTTACAAGAATATAGTTTCATGCTGCTTTATTGTGGCTGCACTGTTGCTCTCATCCAGGAGAAGTGGAGCCAAGCAACATGAACAAAAGCGTCAGAATCAACTTTTAACCTGGTTGACCTGGAGAGAAGCATTCACTGTTAGTCTGTTTAGGGTGTTCCCTTTTATAATCAGACGGTTGTGATGTGTTGTGCGTTTTATGAGCATGCTTGCTCTGGCTTTTGTTGTTTGTTGTGCTGAGCAGCCTCGTGGTGAATATATTGAGATAAGTGACATCCAGCATGCAGACCGGGTCAAAGGAGGTGTGTCTTAGTAGTAAACGTGTCACTCTGTTTCCCACGTAAAGAAAGCCTGCCACATATTGAACAAATTAATGAACTTTAACTCTTTCTGGCTTTTTTGTGTTTCCTGTGAAATGAACCACATTTAAGGTTTTAGAGCACATGTGGTTTGCGTCGTAACATACACACACACACTTGGCCCGTGGCCCGCTGACCCAGCCTGTCACAGTGGTGTCAGAAATGCCAGAGAGGATTAAATTAGACCCGGCCTCCATCATATGTTTTGTTGTGAACACTTGTTATGGAAACTTCGCAGTCCACCCAGAACTCAGAATGAGCATCATGTGTGCGGTGATTCTCATTAAGTCTGTTTTGGAGATACTTAGCTTGGTTTTCATGTTGGAATTACTTTGACTCATGCGGCTGGTGGGTTGTCTTGCCTCTGTGTTTACCATCGTTGCTAAGAGACAGTCGTTTCCAGGAGACAGAAACTTTCTGAAGTTATGTGGATGAGCCAATGAGTGATATCCCCAAGTTGCCCCCAAATATTTTCATGGGAGGCTAATTTTAACATTTTGTACAATGAACAATAGATTATTTGTTTCAGTGGTGGAATTAACCAAATACATTTTCAAAGTTCTGTACTGAGGTACAGATCAAGGTACTGAATCTCTAAAACTGATTAAAACCCTTATATTTGCTTTACGGAACAAAATGAACAGGGTGTTGAGCAACCTCCCAGCTCAGAATCTCACAGTAAGAAAATATGTTTGTATCACTGTGCCAGAGAAGACAAGCTGAGTTTTCTCAATGGACTTGCTCTCCAAAGTTATTGTGTTTAGAAAAGACTGAAAGATTGTCTTTTCTGTCTACACTAGTACTGCTAGCTCATGTTGTAGAGTAAACAGGGTGAGGTAAAAAAAGAGGTCTTGATGGGAGCAAAAAAGGCTATGTTCACACTGCAGGCAAAAGTGGCCCAAATCAGATTTTTTTGGGGTCAAGTGACCAGGTCAGATTTGTTAGAGGCAGTGTGAACACTCAAATCTGGCCCAAATCGGATTTTTTTCAAAGTAGATTTAGACCACTTCCATATGTGGTCCTGAATCAGATACAGATCAGATTTTTTCCAATGCGACCTCAGTGTGAACGGCCAAGGCGGATTTGATGCACATTTGATACTTTCACGTCACTTTATAGATGGAGATGGAGCGCCTCAATTGAGTGTCCTGCTGAAGGAGTCTTGGGGAGAGCCGCTGACAGATGTAATTGAAAGTTGCACTCAACATCTGGAAGTTTTATATAAACTCTGTCTCTGTGAAACTATTAACGTTGCAGACCCACCACTCCTGACTCCGTGTCCGCATCCACATAGACCTTTCAATCGTATTTTCGGCCACAGCTTTGCAAAAAGTTGAAACAAGCAATTTGGCTCTCTTCTTCTTTACACATGACCTCCTCTGCACCTGGTCATTCATTCTCCGGCTCCCCTGCACAAAAACTTTGTAACAAAGGCAAAAATGCTGACTTCCTCCATGTTTACGTTTGTGAAACAGCTGCATGTGACGTCATTGTTACTGTTCTTTTGCACATGTGGGGCAGTTCGGAGCCGCAAACAGTTCACACTGGAATCAGATACAGGTCACATTATAGAAGGTAAAGTGAACAGGCAAACAAAAAATCAGATCTGAGCAAAAAATTGGAATTGAGTATTAAGCCTTGCAGTGTGAACGTAGCTCCCTCCTGTAAGTGAGGTTGAGGAAGGACCAAATACACACCTGCAATTAAACTGATGATCACCTGAGGTGCTGTCAAAGAGAATGAGACCAGTTTTCAAGATTGTAGCTTTAATATCTCCATGAGCTTTCACATTCAAATGTCACATAAAAAGCTCATTAGATTTAAGGAATTGTATAAGATGAGTTAGTACCTGTGTTAAATACTTGATTGTGATTGGTCAAAACCCCAAAACAACAGTATGATTCTCAAATATTAAAACCAGTATCAGGGACACCCTGACAACACACGTCATATTAAATCAACCCGCGTAAATGAGTTCCAGCACATTTCCCCTCTGACTGTTGACATTGTGGCAAAAAAATGATTGTCTGTCTCAGGCTGGTCTTAAGAGTGGGGTAATAAAGACAGTTACCCGGCACAGATGTGAGAGCAGCCTGAGGGGCTACTGGGCCCCAAACATCTCTGAGAGGGAAAAGCAGAGCGAAAACCTGTTCTACAGTTCGGGGCGATGAGGTGCATGACGGTGGGAATTCTAGTTTGCATAACAACCTGTTCGCTGTACATTACATAAAGTTCTCCCAACCTACAGGGCATTGTGACTAATTAAAACAAAGTTATTTTTTGTAGATAAGTTATTAGCAGTTCCACCAAAGTTAATCTGTGATTTTTTTGATATAAGCAGCCGTTTATATTATCTGTAAAAAGAGAAAGCCAAAAATGAAAGATTTAAAATAGTAAGACCAGTATAGAAATCAATTATGCATTAGACTCTCTCTGTAATGTATTGTAAAATACAAAAGCCCAGGGGCCCATATTAGAACTTCTATTTGAAGTAATTCAAGGTGCTTTGACTTAGATGATTATACCTCTTTGTATTTACTTTAATATTATTCAAAATGCAGTAAATGACTTATACTTTACAACACACTACTTTTATATCACAAAGTACCCCAGTGTCTTCCCCTCTAGCCAGAGATGTTACATGTCTGAAGCTGATATGTTACATAATGAAACTGTAGAAGTTCCAGAAAGTGTTTGTGTAAGAACTCATCTGTCTCAGTCGCTTGAATGGTGCAGGTCTGTTTCTGTCATGAGCGAGCAAACTTCCTTTAGTGCTGATCTTTGATCATTTTTTAATGTCTGGTAAGAATCTCTACCTTCAACAAACCACTGTGTCTTTAAAGTCACTCCTGCTCATGAAGGTTTTAAGTTGGTCCAGCATTAGGTTCCTAGCAACTATCTTGGGTTTACAGGTCAGAGAAGAGAGCCACCCCTCTTACCGTAACCCTGCTTGGCATTTTGCAGCTCTTTCCTTTCTGTCGGGGTGTGTGTGTGTCTGTCTCTGTGTGTCTCTGTGTGTGTGTGTGTGTGTGTGTGTGTGTGTGTGTGTGTGTGTGTGTGTGTGTGTGTGTGTGTGTGTGTGTGTGTGTGTGTGTGTGTGTGTGTGTCTGTGTAGCAGGGTGACCTATGCTATGCTCTGAGTGGGTGGAGGCCGGCTTGTTCTGTTCTAAACATACTGGAGGACCATCTGAAATGTTAGATTGTCGCCTGTGAGAGCACAGCAAGCTGTAACCAGACACCTACACGCACTCAAACACACACACGCACTCAAACACACACACGCACACACCACACACACACAGCTCTAAAGGTTGTGTTGAAATGTGATTGTCTGAAGCTGATCGACAGCTAAAGTCGTGAGTGGTTTAATGGAGGTTAAAAGGGTGGGGGAGGAATAGTTGCAGCAACAGATCAAGAAGAAGAATTTGATTTGATGATCTTTAGGGGATATTTCTGAAACAAACTTTGTGTGTGTGTTTTTGTGTGTGTGTTTGTGTGTGTGTATGTGTGTGTGTGCGCGTGTGTGTGTGTGTGTGTGTGTGTGTGTATCTGCGTGAATAGTGCAGATGAATGTTGTAAATGTCTACTCAATGGGGGGTGAACCTCATCCTTGTGATTTACATATTCCATTTGAGCATCAGGATTATATCATCAGAAAGTCTTGCAAAGCCTGCTAAATCACAACGACAAAACTGGTGATTTATCCTCCATGCATTGGAAAAAAAGGAGGAACCACAACATTGCAAGATTTGGATTTATGCGTTTTTTAAACTTAGTCCCCGGGCTGGTTTCAAAGAATAAAGCACAAACATCATTTCTTGCAGCCAATTTGAAGCAGCCTGCTCCAGATCTGTCAGGTGAAGAGTTCGCTCATGGATTTAAAAACTGGATTGTGTGAAAATATATATATTTGTCTGATGCATCTGTGAGTGTGGGCATGCAATGTAAGATTTTTGGGTGGGTAGATGCTTCAGTGGGTGGATGCTATAATATTAATCTGGTGTTGCCTACTGAGCTAGAAGAGCACAGTTTTACGGTGGCATAATAACCCAGTGGCCTTAATCCGGCTCCATATCCACAGGGGGGATTCCAGTGCAGCCCTCCCACTCCTCGTACCTTCGTTTTGGGCACCAGCAGCACATCTTAGTCTGAGCTCAACACGCAGAGAGATGCCATGTTCCTGTCAGTCATGTGTGATCTGAGTGAATCTGACCCTCAGCAATGAGTGAAGTAATAACCACCGTCTACCTCTACCACTAAAAGTGATAACAAACAAGGATTTTACAAAGAAGATCAAAGTGTGCCTCTCTAATCAGTCTGCCAGGACGCAGGATCAGTTCAGATAAGGAGAGTCATGCTGTTGTAGTGTGAGAGGCCAATTTCCCCCCTCAGCTAAGTTAGAATCATTCATGGGTGCCCTGGCATCAGGTAGCTGGCGGCGTGGGAGCCTGAGCGTGCCCTTGATGACGCACACTTTGAAGCACACAGAACCAGCAACCCCCCCACCTCTGACTTCAGCCATACCCTGTTGGCTCTACTGTGTCTGCCTCATCTGCCTTAAGGCGGGGAGGCACAATCTGATGCTATGTGGCACTTCTGTGCCATACATGTGTGTGGTTAACCAGAACACAGACTTTCACATGCCCTGCAGCCAGGACTTGACATGCACGCTGATTATTACGCTAATAGCCAGTGGGCTTCATGCATGAATCACTTGGAGCTGAGCTGAGTATTGTTTTCGACTGAGCTGCAACCAGCAACATCTTTGACTAGAAAGACTTGAACTGAATATAGTAAAATAATGAATATATTTAATCATGTTTTATTGTTGCATTGCAACTAGGGTTGCAAAATTTCCGGGGATTTTCAAACGTGGAAACTTTCCATGGGAATAAACGGGAATTTATGGGAATAAACCAGGAATTTACTAAATTGAAGGTTGGCTCTTAATAGGGAACTTAAATATAGTAGAGGAAAATATATATTAGCATAATCCTGACTAAAACAACCAGATTTCATGAAAGTACATATGAATATCTATGCTATTCCTCAATCACATGCACATAGCACACTGCTTACTTCAGGGCTATTTAGACCACGCATGTTGATTGGGATTTTTTTGGAGGGAGAGGGGCTCTTTTCATTTAACATTTTGAATGGGACTTTGTTGGGATTGCATTTTTGTTATTTTTTGAATGTGTTGGGTCAGGGGGATGAGTAATATTAAACTCAATATTCATGTTTTTGTTCTTCAATAAAATAATTGATTGTTCAATAAAATATTTAACACTTGATAAAGTTGTACTTAAAATAAATCTGTTTAAATTGTATTATTTTGGATGGATGTCTGTTTATAACAAAACAAATATTTATGCTTGGATATGATACCTTTCCATTAAATTACCCTAAATTCCTAGTTAATTCCCATACATTACCATAATTTCCAATTTGGAATATTTCCAAAATTCACCTGTTTAACTTACAATGGAAATTTATCAGAATTTTACCCCCTTTGCAACCCTAAATTCAACAGCTTATAATCAGTAGTTCCAAGTTTTTAACTGTAAATCATTTTTGCACAAATTTGTCTTAAATGATGTAATTGAATCACTTTGGGTTTTACAGCACCACTCCTACACAACTCTTAATGCTTATTAATAACTGTGGGCTCTGGGAATTATCTTACAATGCTTTAGTGATCTTTTTTTAAAACATTGTGTTTTTGTTGTTCATGAGAAAACTCACAGTAATGAACTTGATCATGGTATAATAATGAAGTACACATTTTTTCTCCTTTTACA
Source organism: Notolabrus celidotus (assembly GCF_009762535.1). Taxonomy (NCBI): domain Eukaryota; kingdom Metazoa; phylum Chordata; class Actinopteri; order Labriformes; family Labridae; genus Notolabrus; species Notolabrus celidotus. Next base: position 18,505,476 of record NC_048283.1, read on the forward strand.
GTAACTCTTCTTACAATCACTGTTATTTATACCTTCATTTATTGGAAGATACTGGATTTATTTTCATCTTTGTTAGAATCACATAAAAGAGAGTGGAGCTTACATGACTTCTACAAGCAAGGTACATCCTTGCTGAGAAGGACAGATTTCTCAGGGGATTAGAGAGATTATGACTCCAGCAGAGTGGGAGAACTGGAGCTTTATGTACTTTTGAGTTTTTGAGGGGGAGGCCTAATCATAGAGAGGACAGAGCTTAAGGAGAGACACTAACAGTTTTGTACAAGTTTGGAATCATGTAGATTTTGAAATATGTTGGTTAAGTTTGTGAGGAAATAGTAGCTCTATGAAATCCTAAATATAGCCAGTTTGAAATAGCTCCTTCCATTGTCTTGTTGGGCATGCCCGGCATACCAGATTTGGTAACATACTGTACGTACAGTCTGTGAAACAATTAACTAAAGTCAGAGAATCAGGAGACCCTGCTTAGCTCCTCGTGTTAAAGGGTCCAGACTGAACACATTCCATCACTATATGCCTTTTGTCTCCATATTTCATGTGTCTGTGTCCCTGTTGCTCTCTTTCCGGTCTTGTGTCTGTTGTCCTTTTGTTCTCTATAGAGATACATCTGTTCTCTGTCGTTGTCCACTCCTCATGCCTCACAAGGCTTTAGCTGCTGCCCCTCTATTTGTTATCATAACTCTACCACGTGTTTCTTTCATCTTTGAAGACTTTTTCACTCAAAAAGTATACAAAGTTTTTTTACCTTTCGTGTTTGCATGCATCAGGACTTGGTCAGAAGTCCTTGACTTGTACTGTCTGCTGCAGTACAATGTCTCTTTCTCTCCTCATGGACGTGCCCTGCTCAGCCCGGCGCTGCTAGAGGACAAGGCCCTGCTGCAGTCTTTGTCTGCTTTGATTAAGACCAAGTCACAGTGGCTGACAGTGGCCCAGATTCAGGTTCAAAATGAACCCAAACGAGGCCCTCTTCTTTTTTACTCTGCCCACTCACTCTCTCTGTTCATAATCATAATCAACTCCGGCATAGCTAATGGCAGAAGGAAATCTATTCATATGTCATATCTTGCTCTTTTCATTTTTAATACCAAACATGGAAAAATGCAGAAGAGTTATTTTTTGTAAGTGTTGACACACAGATCTCTAGGCGTGGTGTTGTTGGTGACTCAGCTCAGTTTGTGTCAGACACTTTGGTGCAGAGTTTCAGTCTCCCTCAAGCTTCCTTCTCTGTATTAGTTACCATGTGAAGGTGATGCCCACCTCTGTCTCTGTGCCAGGAGACGCATGCAGGGGGGGATCTGCTGACTGCTAAAGGACTGATTTGTAGGCACTTGGCAGTGTTTATATTACCCTGCAACTAGGGATGCACCAATCCTACTTTTTAGGTCCCGGTACTGATATCGATACCTGGGCTTTGGTATCTGCCGATACCGATACTAGCCGATCCAATCCTGGTATTGATTTAACAATCTCTGTTCCTTAATGTTGGGATAGAATCATATTTTGGCAACTTCAGGCTTTTCTGACTTGATGGTGAACTGTTTCTGGGTTCCAAGTGCTAAACCAGAGGCTGGAATCCCTTTATTTCAAGGATCTGGAACAATTAAATCCAACAACCTGTCAGTTTTTTCACACTTTGAATCCTTTAGTAGAAGGTTTCTTACGTCTTTGCAGTAGGCTACAGCTGACGTACACTTCCTCCTCCGGGCTCCCATTATATTTTTCAGTGCGACTACCATTTGTCGAAACATTACCGCTGAGTTGTTAGCAAAGAAGTGTAACATACTCCTAAACTGCAGAACCTCTGTAGTTAAAAATGCACAGACCGGTTGGCGTTGATGGCGTAGGAGACGCACATGGCTATTTTAAACACAGAAAAGCATAGAACTGAGATGAATAGATCTGTCATATGGATCAGCACTATATATCGGCCCTTTGTCACCGATATGCAATCTAGCTTTTTGAGTCCAATCTAGCTGATATCCGATACCAGGATCGGATCGGTGCATCCCTACTTGCAACATATTACAAAATGCATGCGCCAAAAATTGCTTTGTCTCAGCCATATACATTAATAGCTTTTGTATACTGTTCAGTAGCTGAGCAGGATGAGTGGGACAAGCAAGAGCTGCAAAATTTGAACATGAAGCAGATTCAAAAGCATGTTTGAATCAAGTGCCATAAAAGCTAAAACCAAGCATTAACAGAAAAAAGGTAAATGATGCAAACATTTAAACAATGCAAAGCAAACACACAGACTCTACAGGAACATGCTGCATGTCCAGTCATCATGTTTTCATGATAACTTGAGTCTTCCTCGGATCTAATAGTGCGGCTTTTGGGGAGTTCCCTCTCCAGTTAAGAATAATCGTACATAACTTTCTTCCATCTACATACATTTTACCCCTTGGCAGCTGCCAATGCTGAGTGCGGTTTCCCCAACTTGGCCTCCCTGTTAAGTCCACATGCATAAGAGCTATTTACTCAACAGAGTCAGTGGGACATTGAATCCTAAATCTCTTCCCTTCCTCACGCTCCACTGGCCCAATTATGTGCCCCATCACTGCAACAGCTACCACCAGGAAATGCCACTGTGTGGAAGTGGATGAATGAGTGAACGAATGAGTGACGGGGTGAATGAAAAAGTCACAACAGGAATTTAGGAAATGCCGGAATTAAGAAGGGAGTCTGAAGTTTTATAAAAATCAGGTTTAGCATACATATTTGAGAATCATAAAGCCATTTGTGCTCACACAGACAATGGGAAGTGTCCCGCTGTGAGAGGTGCAGCTGCATTTACTCAGTGTGAACATGCTCTGACTTTTAAATTGAACCGATGCTAACCATTTTTTTCTTTCTCTTTTTTCCCCTGGTTATCCACGCACTCTTCTGTTTATGATGGATTTCTCTCCCCACTCAGCAGGAAACAATCTAAGGTATGTAATTATCATCAAGAGTTGACACAGTGTTAACAGAAACAGTTATTATTTGCGTCTGAAGTGGGGACTTCTCAGTCATTCTCCTGAAATCTTTTCGAAGCAACACAGAAACATCAATTCCCAAGAGAGGCATCCTTCACAAGTTGATGTACTGTGTTGTCGTAGTTTCTAACGCCATGATTGAGAGTGTTTTAGTAGTTTGGTTGGTCAGCAGGAGCCGGATAGATGTCCGTGTGAATGTGTCAGCGCTCTAAGATCTCGTGAACACCCACAAAGGCTCCACAATGAGAGAGGGATGAGCGCGGACACTGGGGCAGTGTGTGTGTGCATTGAAAGCTGCATTGTTGGAGTGCACCCCCACTTCCCCCCTTGACAACACGCTGGTGACTAGCTCAGAGATGTTTCACACACCAGGGACGGGCTTTGTGCTCAGTACACTCAGCAGCTGACAGAACCGGACAGCATTAGCGTGCGTGGTCTCAGGGGCCCATGAACCTGAGTTACCCTGTAATACCCCTCAGCTAGACGAGCACGTGGCCCGTCTGCTCAGTGAAATAGTGCAGCGCAAATTCGTTTTCCTGCACTCTAAAGGGTACACAGAGCATCAGTCCCATCATGCTTGAAATTTGTACTTTCTAGAAACGACCAAAAAAACCCTCAGTGCTTCTCTGCTTCATCATTATTTTTACTGCTGCTTAATCGTAATTGTCCAATCAGGAACAATTTGCTGCGCAGTCACACCCTCAGGCCGGACAGAGACAGACAGAGGAGATTTAAGCCCTACTTACCAAACCAGCTCTAATTGGGAATGATGGCACTTTTGTTCCTTTGAATGGCACCCACTCACTTGTGTGGAGTCACAAGAGGAGGTCTTGCTTTCAAAGCATTCAGTGATCTCAGTGCTTCCCATGCTGACTGTGCAACCAGTGGTTTCCCTGGCCTGTAGCCTTTATTATGATTAGAAGAGACTTCAATTATTTGGGGTATTTGTGCGGAGGGAAAATGCTTTGGCAGCTGCAGTAGTGCAAATGGAAGCCAGAGCAGTGCATGCTGCAGTGTTGTGCTTGCGTTGCAGGATGATACTGCAGCAGCAAATGTTTCCACAACTAGAGGGAAATCTTATAAGGAGAAGGGTCAGAGCTTCTCCTCACTTACATTGGTTTTATTGGGCCTGTGTCACCTGTGTTTGGCCGAATTACTTTAGAAATTTGGGTTAGTAAACTAAAAAGAGATTACAGTTGTTCCTCTACAGATATCGGTATCTTTATTGGTCTTAGATATGGTCCAAAGTGCAGTATCTGAGACCAATACTCCAAGCCCTCCTTTCAATGCAATAGTCCAATTCTAAACGTCCCTTAAAGCAACTGCTTTTGATCCTTATGTGATGATAACAACATTACAGTGCTAGCTAGGGATGTTCCTTTAAGCTAATTTTGTTTAAGTTGCCATTTCTAAACAACTAGTCGTAAGATAAGAGAACACTCCGAAAACAGTCAAATTCAAGCACAGTTTATTTCTATATCAACACAGGATCACAAACTCTGCAGGTAAACAATGTCCAATTGGTTTGCCAAGGGTGGCTAACATTAACAGAGCTAGCACCACCAGCCTTCAGCCCTCTGAGTGGGTAAACGTCCTCATGCCTGTGCTGGTTATGCATTGCTCTATTTAAGTGGTTATACACAAGTTTAGGCAGAAACAGCCTACATACAACTTAATCTACTTTGTCTTTATCAAAATACTGCCAAACCTCACTGCGCTCCAAAGCCTCGTTTCCACCAAGTGGTTCAGTTCAGTTCGCCTCGGTACAGCATGCATTTTGTGGCGTTTCCATAGACTAAAACCGGGACAGGTCCCCAAATTACAGAGCCGTACTGTCCCACTTTTAGGTACCCTTCTGTTGGGGTGCCAGACATACCGATCCGACCCCAGAAGGTGGAGATAGAAACACTGCAGTCCATTGATTGGTGTTTCATCTTTGTTGCATTTATTATTGTAGTACACTGTGTCGCATTGCCATGACGTCACGCTATTACGCAGCTGACGCGGCTATCAGCATCCGGCTTACAGGCCGCCCACCAAGTAGGGCACGGTTGGCTGTGGAAACGCAAACAGGATCAGGCGTTACCGATCCGACCCGTACTAAACTGTACTGATCCATACCAGACCGCTTGGTGGGAACGAGCCACAAGATGCCATCTGTCATCTGTGCCTGTTTACATCCAGATAGTAGAGCATTATAGAAATAGCTATAATTGTAGCTTTAGCATCAGCTAGTGGCGAGTGGTTGCACTACAGCTCAGACACAACATATAACCAGCATTTCAGGCCTACATTAACAGATATCAGAATATATTAATTTAATGAACTTGTAATTCTGGTACAGACTAGCAAGGTGTCGTTTATCCTCCAGTATCAGAGACGTACTTAGAACGGTCAGGCCTTCAGTCTAGATATTGGGAGCGTTATGAGATTGTATCAAAACATCTCCATTAAAAGGATGTACACAGGGTTGTGCCTGTATTAACAGAACATATAGTGAGATGATCTGTTCTGTCAGTGAAGAGTCAGGGTTTTTGATGAAGAGGGTCACTGCCTCTTAACTGAGTGTCCACTCTGCACGCATTATCCACCCAGAGCTCATCAAGGTGCTCCAAGAGACAACAACGGGTCTCAGCTGCAGAAGCCTGTGTAGTTAGACCCACAGTGCTCAGGGCTGAGAGCCAGCCTGCACTACAAGAGTGAACAGCCACGGCCTGTTTCCTTGGAGACAGGGGTCACTGGGTGCTGGAATTCCTTCTGGGAAGCGCTGACCCTGATTTATGAATTCATTTAACTCCAGCCACTATGACAAAACACGCTGCAGTTAACTGCGGATTTGTGCAGACAGTCATGGCGCTGTCTTAACAAGCATTACTTCAAAACAATACTCAGTTAGACATCATCTTCCTCTCTCACACAAGCCAGGTCCTGCATATTTATAGTTAGGCACAATAAGCCTATTTGCGCAGAAAGAGCACAGTTACAGTAAGAAAGATCAGTTAGTGTTGCTGTACATGCCTGGACATGTGTGTGCTTACAGTCCCTGTGCTGTCTCCTTTGCAGGTGTTTGCTTTTGACCACTGTTTCTGGTCCATAGATGAGTCCAACGTTCCCAAATATGCTGGTGAGTCATGCTTAATACTGAAACTGATCCTAAAGTCATCACCAAAGAACTCAAGTCATGTCCCATTTAAAGACCTGCTAAGCTTTGTGCAGCAGGGAAACTCCCTAGTTAATGGCAAGCTGTTTTTGCATCATGCAAAGCAAAGCAAAGGCGTGGGCGTCTACTGCAATTTGCATTTTGATCCAAGATATTAAATTTGCAATCGAGGTAGACATCTTTGTCCGCTCTCAAAAGGATCAAATTGATATGGGTTTTTGTGCATTATGTATTATAACCCTGGATGATTGTTCTTTTTATCATATTGTTCTTATGCAACCATTTTACCCACCCACAGACTAAATTCAGTTCAGCTCCCATTCATCCTCCCAAACTATTCATTTCTAGGAGTGCTGCTCAGAACAGGCTGCACCTACAGTTCTTTCTGCGGTGTAAAGTAAGAGGTTATTACTAGCAGATTAACATAATCATTGTAGGTACTTTCTTATCAGCCTCATTTTGTGATGGAAATGTCATGCCTATGTCTGCTTTGTGCTGAACGGACAAGGCAATCTGTGCAGTGAAGGGCTGCCTCAAGAGCCTGGGCCAAGTCTTTATTTAGCTCATTAAACAGCCGTCCTATTCAGCAGGAGCACGACAGTGAGCAACACAAGAGACTTCTGTACATATCCCAACATTTTCCACCCGAGGACACAAGAATCTGCCACCTTCCACAAATCTCCTTTCTTTCCCGTTTTGATATGTTTTTCTGCAATATTATTTTGCTACTGTTTAGAGAAGCAAACCAGACAATTACCGGCTCTTACATAACCAAATGTTTCTTCTGTTTACCATAATCTCCATGGTGACTGATTCTTTCTCTGAAAGGTCAAGAGGTGGTGTTCAAGTGCCTTGGAGAGGGAATACTTGAAAATGCATTCCAGGGATATAATGCCTGCATATTTGCCTATGGACAAACAGGTAATGAAAATGCAGATGACATCTGTGTTCATTTTGCTTTTCTCTTTTTCCTTCAGCTGCTGCAGGCATTGATGAAACACATCTAAATCATGTGTGAAAGTATATTTCAGGCTGAGTTATGTCAAGATGTGTCCTTAGAAAGTTTAAGAACAGGAAGACTTGTATTTCCGATCACACTGGTGAATCACTTAACGTGTTTCCTTCCTCATTCTGAATCAAGGCAGCTCATTTATCCCACATCCTGTCTCACAGGGAAACAAGAGACACACCTTTGGAAAGTTTGAAGAGAACAGATTGAATATTTGTGTGACCCTCCGGTACATAAATGCATCAGAACTAAAGTTTCCTGCATGTTTCAAGCAGTTCATTATGATTGGAGCTGGAGGGGCTCATGACACATTTGGTATTTCCTTGAGTTTTATTTTGTCATCAGGCCAGGAAATAGTTTAAGTGGTCAGTTTTTAACATGATTTGCACAGATTACCACATTTTTTTTACTGATATTGGTGCTCCTCTGATGATTTATTGTCAACACTTTTATTTCTAACAACAGCACTAGGTTACAAGTTGAATTGGTCCACCACTTGCTAAACATTTGATTTGATGTCTTTATTTGAATTTGTAAAAGTAAAAATACAAAAAAGCATACAAGTAAAAAAGAAGAAATAGTTATACAAACATACAAGAAAAAAAAAACAGTTATTCAAAAGAAACAAAATCAATATTAGCAAACACTGAAACATTTTACTTTACATGTGCGAAAAGGAGTAGGAAGAAGTTAAAACTTATCTAATCCTACCCCTTTTTTCACTATTATCTGTCATTATACTAGTGCACTCCCACAAGTCAAATCTTCATATATTATCTTCATATTTACACCCACAATCAAAAGTAAACCCCTCATGATTATCAACACTTGTCTTCCTCCTTGTACCTCATGAAAATCATTTCTTTGTACTTCTTCTTCTTGAATTGGATTATGTTCTGACATTGCTGTAGCTCCATATTGAGACTATTCCACAGTTTTACACCACAGATTGAAATACAAAAGTTTTCCTTGTAGTCCGAACACTCAACATCTTTAATCTTAACTTCCCTCTTAAGTTATAACCCCCCTCTCTTTCAAAGAATAATCTTTGAACATCAGATCAAGTCTTGTCGTTAAGAGTTTGATATGGTGCTAAGGTTAGCTTTAGCTTACATTAACCCTTTGGAAAGTGAATCCTGAGTGCTCATTGGTGATAACATGGCTGCAGACCTTTTCAATTATTTCACACATCAGTAGAATGTGTTGTTTTTATATCGTTGTAGTTGCTATTTTTTTTGCTGATGGGCAAAAAAAATTGAAAACAAAATCACATCTTTTTTTTAATGCTTTATTTATAGTTTGTCATTTTACAAAAAAGAACATTAATTCCCTCCATCCACCCAACCACCCATATTACCCACCCACCCTAATCTTATAGACAAAAGTGACAAGAATGAATGAAAATAAAAATGAAAAATAGAAATAAAACAATAATAATAAAAGTAAAGGCAGTAACAATAATAGCTAATTTAAAAAAAAAAGGGAAACCGGTTGATTAACAAGCAAATATTTACATAATGAACATTGTAAACAAAAAATAATGAAATAATGAAATAAATAAATAAATAAATAAATAGAATAGAAAATTCTCCTTTACATTCATAGAAATGACAATGAAACGTGAATATTTACATTGCCAAAAACAAAAAGAGAGTTTCATGATGGACTCAGGTTCTTTACATATTCAATGAAAGGTGACTGCATGGCATTATATTCTTCAGGACAGTTGGCTCGTTTGTACCTTAGTGTTTCTAGTTGCAGCATGGAGAGTATTTCCCCAATCCAGCAAAATCACATCTTTAATGAAGATCAGATCTCAGTAGAGACTGAAAGAAGGTTTTACTGTGAATGAAGCACTGCCATTGTATACACCTCTCTGTTTAATGAGTGACTCTGCAATGTCCATCCAGGTTCAGGCAAGTCCTTTTCCATGATGGGGAACGGGGAGCAGCCGGGTTTAATCCCTCGACTCTGCTGCTCGCTGTTCGAGAGGGTCCACAGGGAGGAGAACGAGTCTCATACTTTCAAAGTGGAAGTGTCCTTCATGGAGATCTACAACGAGAAGGTCCGTGACCTGCTGGATCCCAAAGGGTGAGTCTGATGTCAACTTTGTGTTGGTTTGCATCTCCGTTTATAGCTCTGTTGTGTCTAGTAGCCTGAATGTGGGACAGCAACAGAACGATGCGCGTAGGAAGCTCAACCCAGTCATTTCCTGCAGGACAGCGGCCAGCGTCGAGCTCTGACACTGCTGCATTCTTCTCCTCTGCGGTCTGATGTGGGTTGGCAGACAGACTGCAGGGGAGAGTCAGCTGTGAGAGAGTGTGTTTCAGGGACATCTGCTAGTGAAGCTTGGAGCAGGAGAGTGATCAGAGCAGCCCCACAGAGAGACGACAGTGGAGAGCTCTGTGAGCTGCAGATGTCTGAGGATGCAGCCAGACTCTTTTTTATTTCAACTTCCTGTTGCTTCTAAAACAAGCCTGAAGCTCTCTTGTTCTTCCTGTCGCTGTGATTCTTGGTATAAACACATTAAACAGGGTTAGGTGTAAAGAAGATCACTGTCACACTGTGAGTTGGTGTTTCCAGCAGTGTGCACGGTTGATTGCTGGAGTGGAATTTTGGGACTTCATGTCTACCAACCTGACTCATCCTTTAGCTATGCAGAGAAATTTGATGACTCCTACCAATCCATAAGCTCTCTTTCAAGCAGCCACATGAAGATCAACTTCAATTTACTAACCTGCACCATCTAGTGAAACACCTTCCTACACAGCAAACATAAATTCTTGCAGACATTGTGCTTTTTCTTCAAGACACGTTTGGAAGTTTTTTCAGTAAAAACTACCATGACAAGCAAAACTCCAACAATTACTTGATCCACTTCAAAGTATTCTCTGTTCCTCTGTCCCATAGATCTGTGGTGTTTTCTTAAGCACCTTGGGGGTTAACGGGGGACTTTGTCCAAATTAGCAGCTGAAATCAGTCTTAAACAAGAGCATTGTTTACCCCCATTGTTGAGAAAGTTAAAAATAAAGCAGTCAATAAAGCATCTGTATTTTTTTCCTCTTTATAAACAACACTGAAGGCGTGGGACACCAGAAAGTAATGGGAAAAGCACATTGACACATTGTTTGTGCGTAGATATTCCTCCTTTAAGAAACTCTATCAGTTTTTATGGACACTTTTTTCCAGTAAACTTGGCTTCAAACTCCCGTAACACTTTTATTGTCGTTGTGCTGAATGTTGCTGAATGTTGAGACTTAATTATTTCACCACTGCATGCACACTATTCCATTTCCATTAGAAGTATCGTAAAATGTATATCATAAAAAAACAAGTTATCATGCCAGAGATATTTATGCTGTGAAAGCTATTCTTACACAGCATCCAAAACAAAATCAAAAAGCTGTCTAGTTACACAGGGAGAAAAAAAATCTGATTTAATCCTTTGAGGAAAATGGAAAAAAATCATATGAATTTCTCCAAATTCATTGAAGTTATCTTTGGTTGTGATCGAGCAGGCGAGGTCAGAGGAGATGCTTTTAGCTTATCCAAACAGAGAATCTGTGGAGCTGCTATTAGTGCTAAAAAGTATCTCATGAAAACAACCTGGAGGCAAACAGCAAAGGAAACTGTGTTCAATATTAGTCTCTTTGTTTTTTTGCACAAATGTCCCTAATTATGAAATTGTAAATAATCCACCCTTACTTTTCTCTTTCTTGTACTAACTGTTCACTTTTTTTTTCCCCTTTGAAGGAGTCGACAGTCCTTAAAAGTCCGTGAACACAAAGTGTTGGGTCCATATGTGGATGGTTTGTCTCAGCTGGCTGTGACCAGCTTTGAGGTGCGTTTTTTTACCCTTCTGCTATCACACAACAACCAGAGGTCAATGTGAATCTTTATCACCTGTCAAACACTTTGAATCTTACATATGCATATATACGATTAAGGACAGCAGTATCTGACCCCTGATTTACATTCAGAACAGTTCAGTATCATATCCTCTTAAGTGCAGGGGCTTACACACAAGTATTCCTAATGTGGGAATGTAGTCATGAGGTTTTGTGCTGTATATGTGCCAAGCCTTGGCAGGACTTTCCTTAATTAAGTTTAAACATCTCCACCCTGTTCTTCTGTCTTGTGCTCCGCCTGATATTAGTCAAATAGATTGCCCTCAGCCCTGGCCCACTACCATCTGTGACCCAGTTCACTCACCTGGCACGCAGCCATAAGAGAGCACTGTCTGACTTAACTGTTACCATAATGATGCAAGCTTTACTCAGATGTTCAAATTGTCACAATTCCTCTCAATGCACACTCCTCACTGTCTCTCTTTAAAGGACATCGAAGTGTTAATGTCGGAGGGGAACAAGTCTCGCACAGTCGCAGCCACCAACATGAACGAGGAGAGCAGTCGATCACACGCCGTCTTCAGTATCATCGTCACACAAACGCTTTATGATCTACGGTCTGGGGTCAGTCCTCTTTCACTTTGTGATTTTTCTCTACTTTATCCTATAAATGCACGGCCATGGCTGAATGTTTATGTTGTGTTTGTTAATAGAACTCAGGGGAGAAGGTGAGCAAGATGAGTCTGGTTGACCTGGCAGGCAGCGAGCGAGTTTCCAAGACTGGAGCTGCTGGAGAGAGACTCAAAGAAGGCAGCAATATTAATAAGTGAGTATTGTTTTCCACTATTAAAGGATATAAATTATGAAATTCAATTAATCAATGAACAGTGTGACTGTGATAGGGCTGTAATGGATTTTATTTTTGTGGTTATAGATCTCTCACCACATTGGGCTGCGTGATTTCTGCTCTGGCTGATCAGTCTGCAGGAAAGGGGAAGGCCAAGTTTGTGCCGTACAGAGACTCAGTCCTCACCTGGCTACTGAAGGTATGACACATATTTTAAGAGCCTCTGTATTGGTTGTTATAATGATAAGTGATTTCCCTTCTTCCTTCTATCAGCTTGCATTTTTTACTCTCATCTCTAGGACAACCTTGGCGGGAATAGCAAGACAGCCATGATAGCTACAGTGAGTCCAGCGGCTGATAATTATGAAGAGACTTTGTCCACACTCCGATATGCAGACAGGGCCAAAAGAATCGTAAACCACGCCGTGGTGAATGAGGATCCCAATGCCCGGATCATCAGAGAGCTCAGGGAGGAGGTGGAGAAGCTTAAAGTTCAGCTCTCTCAGGCTGAGGTGAGAGGAAGGGATTGTGTGGTCCCATGAGAAGTTTATGAATGGAATCATGCCAGATTTGTCACGGTGATCCAGACTGTAAGGATGCATTTTACCCCTGTCTTCTCCTCAGTCCTTGAAGGCTCCTGAACTGAAGGAGAAACTGCACGAGTCTGAAAAACTCATTCAGGAGATGACCGTCACCTGGGAGGAGAAGTTGAGGAAGACAGAGGAGATTGCCACTGTATGTACATCAGTCATAAACAGACTCCACAACCCAAATTAGAACTCTGTATATTTAAAGGTACAGGAACACTGTGATTTTCTGTGCTTACAGGAACGTCAGAAGCAGCTGGAGAGTATGGGCATCTCTCTGGAAACATCAGGGATTAAAGTGGGAGAAGACAAGTGTTTCCTGGTTAATCTGAATGCTGATCCTGCCCTCAACGAGCTGCTGGTCTACTACCTGAAGGTAACACAGTTTATATGATGTGATTATGCAATACTATAAAACTTACAAACTACCTCCAGTATCTATTTAACTGTGGACACGAGGGTTGGGAGAAAATACTGATACAGCAATACACTGTAATCCTGACTCATAGAATACAATTACCATATTGCAGTTTATTGATTATCCAAGAAACGCTGTTCCCTGACGTTATGATTATCAGGGGCAGTGAATCATGTTAAACCATATTGTATTGTATTAGGGCCGTCACAATATCATATTTTCACCTGGGGATAACCTTGACCAAAAATAATTCATGATCATGATATTATCATGATATTTATATCAACCATTTATTAACAGAAAAAAAACACAACATTATCTGTCAAATTTTAAAAAAAGGCAAGACATGGTTACTTTAAATTGTTGCTTTGTAAACTTTGTTAATAAATGCATCAGCTATCTTATTTATTTATTTGTTTGTTTATTTATTTACAGGGACAGTGCATATTAATGAACATTTCAGCGTTTGCATCAAATTTAAATATACCAGAGTTAGCCATAACGCTAATTTTAATCCATAGTCCCCGGCAGGTCAAAACAGAGTTCATGAAAACAGTACATCATGGTAGCATGACAATGAAAACAATAATACATAGCTGTGTCCTGAGCTATCATTTACTATGAATTGGCGTCATATGAATATGGACCGATTGATCGACTGATTGATGAAAGTTATGTTCTATCTGTATAATACAGTACTTTACTTTCATTTCTCGTCTCCCCGAACAAGATTTGCACTGCAGTAGAAACCACACTCTGAAGGGCTAAACTCTTTGTCTCCTTCTGCTGCTTCTTTGAATACCCTCTGTTTTATGGCAGCTGGCAACGAGCATAACAAGCCACTACTGCCCCTCACTATAAACCAAATTCAATCAGGAGAGACACAATTTGAATATTAAAGGTTATTTATTACAACTGAATGAATAATGAAACTTGACATAAATGTTTGGCGTAAGGACTCTATAGGGATAATTTTGTGAGTGAAGGATGTGTGAATATGGCAGCAGAAAAAATCCCCGTAGAGTCCAGACTCTGGTGGTGGTGGTTGATGAATTCTAGGAATTGAAGGCTTGCAGAGACCAGGTGGAGATGGGGAGGTGGAGGGTGTGCACCATCAATGCAAGAAGGAACTAGCTGGAGAGAGAGACACATTTAAAAAGACAGCAGAAAGTTGATAGGCTGACGATAAGGGTGTGCCACTGAGCTATTGGATGACACCCGCCACTGATTAGCCAATGACAGCTCTGGAGCATGCAGCTGGAAGCGGGTGAGCTACTGAACGAGGGAGAGGAGAGTTAAACAACTGCTGTGATTGCTTTATAGTCTTCCTGTCTGAACTTTCGCTAGAGCTACATAAGTTACATGGTATACTTTGTGCTTATTTTTAGCCCAATATCAGTATTTCAGTATCAGTAAGACAGTTATTGTTAATGCCGGTACATTGCAACAGCCCTTCATATTGTATCGTATCGTATCGTATCGTATCGTATCGTATCGTATCGTATCGTATCGTATCGTATCGTATCGTATCGTATCGTATCGTATCGTACTTTTAAATTACATGGTCCTATAAACAGTTGAACCTCTATGTATCATTGTTCAAATACAATAAATGTGTTATCTCCACTGACTAATAATATTGCATTATCTAATTCTCATTTTAAGGATTCTTAAAGCACTTTTATTTTAATGTTAACATATACAAATATTACATATTCAACCTAATGTGACATTTTGGAAATGGCTCTACTTCAACAAAATTGAAATGTTTTACTGACAGTAATCCTGTCAGTGTTCCAAAATGTAGCTTTTCAACCTTGTCCCTTTGCCAGATGTTCAATTAGCCATTTAGAGCAATATACGTACAAATAGAAGAGGGCAAAATGAAAAAATGAAGCAGATGAAGAGGATAAAAAGCTCAGAGGAGTGAGATAGCATCATGCAAAGTAGGGCATGCAAAAAGCAGGCAGTTGTAATGTCACATTAGACAGAGGTCAAATAAAAAAGAGAGCAATCAGATGATACATTTATGTAGACAACCAAAACAAGAAAGCTTGCTGCTCAGATGGAAAGTCATTTTAACCAAGTTTTAGCTTCATCAGAAAAATAGTCATTTGTGTTGCTATATTTTATGTTCAACAGGAGGATTTACGTTATATAAATGCGGTCTGTTGTAAATAATACAGACCCATGACCTCAACATCCAACAAAATACCTGGACCTGAACAAGCAGGGGCATGTGAGAAAGCAGCCTGTGCGGCACACTGAACAACAGGCCTTTGTCTGAGTGCTGCTGTCCAGCCTGGCATATCAGTGTGGAATGAGTGAAGTGGGTTAGTTCGCCACAGGGTCGGACTTCCTACAGAGGCGGAGATGTTTGTTTAACATCACCCACTCTGCAACAACAGGAACACAGTTATTTCACTCAGGCCTTTGGTTTTAATCTAAGGCGTATTCTTTTGCACATGAAAACAAAAAACAGCTTTTTAAACCCTGCAAGTTTTAACGTTTGACTTCAAAATGCAAGATAAAGTTACTTGTCACATCTGAAGATCTGTATTTGTAGTTTCCTTGATCTGTCATCCATCTGTGTGCAGGAGCACACACGTGTAGGCGCCGACACCTCTCAGGACATCCAGTTGTTTGGGATCGGTATCCAGCCAGAGCACTGCGTCCTGGAGCTCTGCCCGGATGGTGACGTCACCCTCATGCCCGTAGGGAATGCCAGGTGAGCTATTACAGGTCTACCTTTTTCATACTCTGTGTCTGCCTCTGTTTATCTCTCTGATGTCTGCCTGCCTTTATGGATGACTGGACCTCAGTGTTTCACATGACCTCATTGTGCAGGAATCTGTGATGTGAGCTCCACACTTTGATAACAGAGCCCTGTCTGCCTCCTACTTGCAAATAGATTGTTACTCTTGAATTAGATTCCCATGTTAACAAAATGAAGATCAGAAAAGCAACAGACATCTTTGATTCCTCTGTTTTCTCCAGGACCTGTGTGAACGGGACAATGATTGATTCCTTGTCACACCTGTGGCACGGAGATCGAATCTTATGGGGCAACAACCACTTCTTCAGGTACAGGACTTGTTTCCGTACGGCCTTCAATTTGAAAAGAGTCATGAAACTGAAAAGTCTGACTCAAAGGTGTTTTTTTTCATATAGGATTAATCTACCTAACCGAAAGCGGCGGGACCGTTTAAAGGAGCTGGAGAGAGCCTCTCCCAGAGAGAGCTTCATCGAGGCGGACGTGGAGACAGCCAGCGAGGCCTCATCTGAACAGGACTACAGCTACGAGTTTGCTCAGATGGAGGTCATGATGAAAACTCTGGGGAACAATGGTATGATTAAGATAATCTGCATCCTACAATCTCTGTTATCCCTCAGGCTTTCAAGCTACAGCTCTATACAGTATGTGCCCCTCAAAGGTTTCAGCCCGTTGATTTTGTTCCTGCTAATGTGACCGAACAATAACTTTTCAGTGCCGTAGCTTTAAATGAAGCTGTTTCTTACTCTTTGTTGTGATCCAATCGATCTCACTCCCACTCTCTACCATAGACATATAAAGAGTAGACACTGCATCGACCGCTACTACCTATCGGCGCTGACGAGCCGTTGGGCCGCCATCTTGGTCCGGTCACCTGCTCCACTTAGTGTAATCTGTTTGGCAGGCGCAATTAAGTGTCAGCGCATTTAATCAATCATAACTCACTGAATGCTAAACTGATTTTCATGCAGGTTTTTTTTTTCTGAAAACATCATACATGTAGTTATGATGCAGGACACATGGTTCGGCGTATTTCAATATTCATAGTGGGCTTAACAGTAATAGAATATTCTGATATGTGATATATGTGATGTATGATAGGTATTTTGCTGCACAGTGCTCTAGCATCTTGAAGTCTCTGCTGCTTCAGTTTACGTTTACAGGTAGGATCATGGGAGGACCGAGATGGCGGCCGTATTTCTTGCGCCCCAGCAGCCGATGCGGCGTCTACTCTTTATTGTGTCTATGCTCTCTACTCCCCACATTTCCAGTCTCTGTTCAGCCATCCTATCAACAAAGGCAAAGAGCAAGGCAAAGGGCAAAGGGCCAGAAATTGATGAGGATGTTTATTCTTGATCACAGACAAATTAGTTTTAAATTGTCTGTAGATGACATAAAAAGGACAGTTTTAAATGCACAAGCCTTTTATATCACAACATACACTACCAGTCAAAAGTTTGGACACACCTTCTCATTCATTGGGTTTCATTTATTTTAATTATTTTCAACATTGTAGATTAATACTGAAGACATCAAAACTATGAAATAATCTGGTTTTGCCATAATATAGATTACAACAGTAGTCCATTGTGTGCTAACCCTACCTCTGAACAACACAACTGATGGTCTCAAACACATTAAGAAGGAAAGTAACTCTACAAATGAACTCTTGACAAGGCTCACCTGTCCTTTCAAAACCATTCCTAGAGACCACTTCATGAAGCAGACTGAGAGAATACAAAGTGTTACAGAGTGTGCAAAGCTGTCATGAAGGAAAAGGGGCTACTTTACAGAATCTAAAATATGACATTTATTTTTGTTTGTTCAACACTTTTTTTTTTTTTTTTTTAAGTTATTTTTGGGGGGCTTTTTGTCTTTATTTGATTGGACAGCTGAAGAAAGACAGGAAATGTGGGGAGTAGAGAGTGGGGCAAGACATGCAGGAAATGGTCGACCGGCCGGGAATCGAACCGGCGACCCCTGCGACGAGGACTGTAGCCTCTGTATGTGGGGCACTTAGACCGCTAGGCCACCAGTGACCCGTTCAACACTTTTTTGTTAATTAAATAATTAAATATATTTTCTTTCATAATTCAGTATTAATTTACAATGTTGAAAATAATTGAAATAAATAAAAACCATTGAATGAGAAGGTGTGTCCAAACCTTTGACTGGTAGTGTACATGACGTACTTGACTTTTTATTTTTTAAACACTTGAGTTATATAATTTCCTTTATAACAATACAGTAGTTGTAGCCAAAAACTGGCCCTAAATAAGTGTTCACGGCATAAAAATATAAAAATAAATTCATTGATTAAATTAAAAGTAATAAAAAATGTTTAAGAAAAAACACATTTCAGCTGTAAGGTACTAACAAGGTGTATAAATGACTTGAACTTAAAGGAAAAGGGGAACACAGTTCAGTTAGGAAACAGAGACATTAACATTCACTTTAGAAGACAGGTCTAACCACCACCTCATACAGGCATATGTGGCTTTAAGTTGCTGGGAATGACAGTTTCTCAACATACTCAGTAAATGTCACCCATGTACGGTTATACCTTCCTAGTGAGCTCTTCAACTTAAACCTTAGGTTCTCCATTTCAAACCTTTTTTTTATGTGGGATCACAGACTCACAAATACTTTGGCTTTCTTTCTTTTAGCAGTCAGACGTGTCACTCATCGTCACACAACAGTGGTTGACAATGCAAAGAAAGGCTGATTCTGTGTGCGCTCATCAGTTGTGTGGTCTGACATCTAACCCTTGCAGATATTTCAGGCATTATAAATAGAATTTAAAAATTGTTAATCTGGGGCGCTGGTGGCCTAGCGGTCTAAGCGCCCCACATACAGAGGCTATAGTCCTTGTTGCAGAGGTCGCTAACTCGACTCCCGGCTGCAACCATGTCCTGCATATCTTCCCCAACTCTCTACTCCCCACATTTCCTGCTTCTCCTCAGCTGTCCTACAAAAGCCCAAAATATAACTTAAAAAAAAAAAGGTCAATCTTGCTGCTGATGGTCTTGTCTTCTAATCTTCAACAATACTACAACTTAACAATAAGAAAATGATCTTCAATCATGGCCTTAACTACCAGTCAAAAAGGTTATGTGTTTTGGTTTTCCAGAGAGGGCTTATAAAAGGTGCTTTTGATCCAGGTAAAGTCAGGTTATCAATGACATTTCAACTTATTTAATGACTTTATTTTATATCAGCTGTGGGTGTGCTTCTTTGTTTGTTCGTTCCTGTTTATCTATTTAACCTGTTTACTGTTCACTACTGTAATAACCTTTTAACCTCCTTTAATTTAGCTATTTTGTGTCTGTCCTCATGATGAATATATGTGTCTTTTATTGCTTAAAATATGTTACATTGTGTTTTGATGTCATATTTGCACACATAAGTCAATAAGTATACCATTAAGTTATGTTCTATTCTATTCCCCTGTTCTTTCATGTTTGTAGACCCAATGCAGAACGTGGTCCAGGTGCTGGAGAAGCAGTACTTGGAGGAGAAGCGGACAGCTCTGGAGGAGCAGAGGATGATGTATGAACGCGAGCTGGAGTCGCTACGACAACAGCTGTCTCCAGAGAAGACGCCACAACACCACCGCAGCAGCAGCGAGCGCCTTACGTTCCCAACGCACATGCCACATGGCAAGCTGCGGCTGTGGACGGAGGAGAGGTGAGTGGAGAGACGCAGACACTGGAACTCAGACTATACACTGCACTGTGGTGTGTTTTTTTTTAATATCACCCATGAATGCTTTTTAAATCAGTGTCCACTGTTTGCTTTGGCCCGGAGGTTGTTTGACTTTACTTGGAAAAAAACATCAGTTCTCCTTTTTCTGTTACTTGAATATGTTTGCACTAGTGATTGCTAGTTAGCATTCGTACATGTTTCTTCTATACTTTGCCATTTTTTAAAAACACCAGAGTGCTCTGCATGTTTGTGTGGATAAGGATGGTATGTCTGTGGCACCTAGCATGTTCGTAGGTCTTCTTCTTCCTTGAATGAATGATATCTGTGTTCTGTTGTCTCTCTCTCTCTTTGTGTGTGTGTGTGTGTGTTTGTGTGTGTGTCTGCTTGCCAGGGATGAGCTCTTCCGTCAAAGCCTTTCTCGACTCAAGGAGCAGGTTGTGAAAGCAAACACCTTGGTGCGAGAGTCCAACTTTCTGGCAGAGGAGATGAGCAAACTCACAGACTATCAGGTCACCCTTCAGATTCCAGCAGCCAACCTCAGCGCTAACCGCAAGGTCAGACCTCTGAACCTCTAACAATCACACACCTTCACCATATCACCTTACGGAAGGATATGAAACCTTAGCTGGAGGGATTTTTTTTCATCTGTTTTAGCCTTTGTGCTTTGGTTTCTACAAAAATATCAGAACTTGCTGAGTCTGTCAATCTGTTATTTTAATACAGCGCGGAGTGATAGTGAGTGAGCCGGCTATTCAGGTGCGGAGAAAAGGGAAGGGGACCCAGGTGTGGACTATTGAGAAGCTGGAGAACAAGCTGGTGGATATGAGAGACCACTATAGAGACTGGAGGGAAGGTGCAGATGAGACGGTGAGAAAATATATAAAAAGTGAAGCATAAAGAATGAGCTTGATTATTCAGTGTTCCTATGATGTATTTCTTTTTGTTGTTTTTGCAGAATAACAAGGCAAACAGTCATTACTGTGACCCGTTCTATGAGGCGCAAGAGAACCACAATCTCATAGGAGTAGCCAACATTTTTCTGGAGTGCCTTTTCCATGATGTCAAACTGCAATACGCTGTCCCCATCATCAGCCAACAGGGAGAGGTAAGGCTGCTCCAGCATAAACAGACTGATGCACAGATGAATTATTCAGTGTACAGCTTTCCAATGCTCTTGCCACATCAGATCAATATGGAAGGATGATACGCAAAATATTAAACAAGAATAAAATGAGTTATGTACCGCTTGAAATACATCACCAGAAGACAAACGAGTGCAGATAAATACACCCTAATCCATTTTTCCATAGATGGGGAGCATGCTTATGAAGTTGCTTGCATATTTCATTTTGTCATTTTGTTTTAATGTGTCCTACAGGTAGCAGGGAGGTTGCACATTGAGCTGATGCGAGTCAGTGGAGCCGTTCCAGAGCGCCTGTGCGGAGGAGATGACTCATCGGAGAACTCCAGTGAGAGTAGCTGCTATGAAGTGATGGACACTAATGGCGAGATCGTCCACATGGCCAAGAGGCTAACCTGCAGGGTAAAGGCTGGTTGTTACTGGATTTGAACTGAGATGTTTTGATTGCAGATTCAGAAGCATTTCATTCCCATGTTAATCTATGAAAAACTAATCTACGTAAATGCTCACTCAGCTTAATCCTGACCTTTTTTTTTTGCAGGTGCGGATCAGGGAGGCCACAGGTCTGCCACTCAACCTGTCCAACTTTGTTTTCTGTCAGTACACCTTCTGGGAGCACGGTGAGCCCACTGTGGCTCCTCCTATGGTCAGCCCAGATAGACCCTCCCCTCGAAGTCCAGATGCTCAGTTTACTGTGCAGTTTGATCATTGCAAAGTACGCACAAAACAAGACTAGTAATAATAATTGAAGAATTATTCTGAACATTTTAAATGTTTGTTCCTAATGAGAGCTGCATATAATTTCGACTCAACCACTACACCTTGTGTCATTGCAGGACTACGTTGTGCATGTGTCGGATGAGTTTTTGGAGTTCATATCAGATGGAGCATTGGCCATAGAGGTCTGGGGTCACCGCTGTGCTGGAAACGGACGTTCGCTCTGGGAGTTGGACGCGCTGGAGGCAAAAACCCAGACTCTCCGAGACCGGTACAAGTTGCACCCAGACTTTTACACATGCAGACACTCACAGGCACTGACGATTCACACCTAACTCATCATGGCTGTTATGCATTTAAGGTGGAGTGAGGTGTCTCGCAGGATTGAGCTGTGGACCTCCATCCAGGAGCTGAATGAGCAGGGAGAGTACTCGTCTGTGGAGCTTCATCCTGGGAAAGACATCAGCACAGGAGGAGTCTTCCAACTCCGACAGGTCAGAGAAAAACTTTGAGCAAGTTTCCCTCCAGGACAGACTGGCTGCCCTATATCAAACTCACATTTAAGAGGATTATTACAGATTATGTCATCATTAGCAGCCTTGTGAATGTGGTCATTTGAGAGCTGAGTTATTGGGATTTGTCCAAGCAGGGTCACTCCAGGAGGCTGCAGGTGTGTGTGAAGCCAGTCCAAAACTCAGGCACGCTGCCTCTGCTGGTGGAGGCGGTCCTGTCTGTCTCTATCGGCTGTGTGTCTGCCCGCTCTACCAAACTACAGAGACCGCTCGACAGCTACCAGGTCTGTGAAACACCAGTTCTCCTTTCTGCACACATTCACATGCTGCTTAGACCATTGTGTTGACAAAATAGGATTATGATGTATGCAAAGCTGATTTGAATGCAGAAGTGAACAGAGTTTGGGGAACAGTACACTTGTTTCATGGCCAACATCATCATGCTGATTCAGCCAAAGTGTGTTCAGTCCATCCCTGGTTTTCGTGCCATGACTGGTTCATCTGGATAGCTGGCAGCGAGTCTAAAGAAGACCAAGGAATGTACAAACTCATTAGCGCTCGTTTGTTTGTTGGTGCACTGATTTGACCTGATGCAGACAGGAGGCCATGATTTGAAAAAACTGTGCGCAGTCATGGAATCCTTCTTTCTTTTTGTTTTACATTTTGCACATGTAGAATAATTGAAAGTAGATTCTGGGGCTACTTATTGATTCTGACAGCATGTGTTACCCAAAAACAGACATAAATGGAGGTACTGTAAAGCTTTGAGCTGTCTTATCAGGGCCCTTTTTTCTTGCTCCCAACATTTGCCTGTGTTCTCTCCTACCAGAGGGAGGTTGACGAAGATATGGATAGTTATCAGGTATCCTCTCAGTCTCATTCTGCTGCTGCCCCCACTCCCCTAGTTTCATTCTGCAGCATGAAGAAAAACAACTGGTCATGTGTTTGTGACTCGGCCTGTTGCTGAGGGCACGTGAGGCCGGAGGCAACAGGCCAGGTCTCTACCAACTAAACGAGTGCTCTAATAAACAGCTGCTGCACATGTGGATGATTTCTGAAGCTATAATTATCAATCACAACAGCCCAGTCTTTGGCAGACCTCTGTGAAAAATACAGTTGTGCCCATGGCTGAGCTCCAAGCCAGAAGTCTGTCTCTCCCTTGCTTCCCCCTCAGGTTGCAACACACTAATGCTACAGTGCTTGTCACTACTGAAGAGCTGCAGGAATAATAAGACTCATGTAATCACGTTGGCATTGCATGGCTGCATGATTTACTGCACTTTGCATGGTGAGAGAGTGCTGATATCAGAGGCATAATGTGGTTGGCCTCAGGTTCTGTTGGTCACTGGGGGGGTTGCAAAGAAGGAATGTGCTCTCTGTGGTTCCCTAGCAGAGTGATCTGCTATGCATCCAGGTAGGACATTGGATGGCTCTGGCTTTATGTGACAACATGTTAATGTGTGCTAGAAAGTGTATGAGTGTGTGTTGGTGCATGTGAATCAGTTTTGAGAAGGGGTTGAGAGGAGGTTTGTGTGTTTTTAAAACAACTGTAATTGTTTGTTAGCCAAAAATACAACCTGAAATCTGTAACTTTGAACCCCTTAGTGTGGGAATTGATAACACGATTAACTTCTATTCTGATTCACTAATTAATAAGAGATGGTGTGTTAAGGAGTGGTTATGATTGTCCCTTAGAGTTTTGCACCTTCACTTTACCTGAGAACTCATCACTGACACTGATTCTGCTGTCTGTGTGCTTCCAGGAAGAAGATCTAAACTGTGTTAGAGAGCGCTGGTCGGAGGCTCTCATCAAGCGTCGGGAGTACCTGGATGAACAAATAAAGAAGATCATCAACAAACGTGGTGAGTCCTTGACCCTGTGTTCTTGCTACAGCATCCTGCAGGGTGGGGTGCTGTGTGTTTGTGTGTGTGCATTGTTGAAATTCCTCTTTACTTTTCATTTGCAGAGAAGTCAGAGGAGGATATTGAGCGTGAGGCTCGACTGGTGGAGCAGTGGGTCGGCCTGACTGAAGAAAGAAATGCAGTGTTGGTTCCTGCGCCTGGCAGTTGCATCCCTGGAGCTCCTGCAGACTGGTGTGACACAGCAAACAGAACTCCTCACACATATCAGAATATCAGACTCTTTTAACCGTCAGCATTTTGCCGTCTCCATTTTTAACCTCATTCTTAACTCCACACAGGATCCCTCCCGCAGGAATGGAAGCTCACATCCCCGTCCTCTTCCTGGATTTAAACGGTAAGGCAGACACATTCTTCATAAAACCGGTGTTTCACAGCTTTGTGTCAGGATGAACGAACACTGAACCTTTTTTATGCCACCAGCGGATAATCTGACAGTGAATGAGCAGCTGACCGGCCCACATGCTGCAGGCGTTAACTCCATCGTGCCAAAGGAGCATGGCAGCCAGTTCTTCTATCTGCCCATCATCAGACACAGTGATGAGGAGGTGAGCAGTGGGTTTGACTTTACTGCCCTCCTGTGGCTAAAGAAGGAACTCTGTGACACATCAACAAATTTGGATACAGGTTCAGGAATTGACATCATACAACCATTCATATGACCAAACGATCATCTGTTTATAGAGCTTGGTGAGACTGTGTACTTGTTAAGTTATCCTCCTGAGACCCAGACGAAAAAAAGTTTTGATATTATTTTTTTAGATAATATAAGTATTGGGGTTGAAAGAAACATATTACAGAAAAAAAAAACAATAATGTTGTTCATTTAATTTGTATCATCTGTCCCTTGTAGTGGACATCAGGTCTTGATAAGTCACAGAATGTAATTATATTATTTCATGGATTTGTGTAATCAAATTTTTTACTGATTTGATGTGTCAGTGTGTGCGTGTGTTCATGTATGGGCATGTGTGAGAGTGCATGTGTGAGAGTGTGTGTGCATGTATGAGTGTGTGTGTGCGTGTGTGTGTGTGTGTGTGTGTGTAAAATCCTCTCAGCCTCACTCAGCCCTCTGCTTCCTGGAGTACGGAAATTGGTTAAACACAGATGTATTTAGTCCTGCTCTCCACTACAAAGGACACTGAATAAAAGTTGTGTTTTGAAAGGGTTATAATCACTGTACATTTGTGAAATCTTACTACATTGATGTTAAGACTCTAACATTGAAGAATCAATTTGATTATTTGCAAGAGAAACATGATATCTGCAAAAAAAAAAAGATCCCTCACCTCCTTTGGTGCCATGAAATGTGAAAGTTGATTTTGCAGCCATTTTGAAAAGAACGTTCATGTGCTCTGTTGGCCACACCCCCACAAGTGAGACATCATTAGAAGGCCCAGGATGTCCTCTTCACAGGACAGTGGGGTTTTTGCAGACTGCATATATGGTGCTTAACTTAGATGGCTAAAATGCATGTCCTCCACAGAGGACAAAAAGGAATTGCTGGGTCTCAGGAGGTGAACATTTGATTCTTTTCTAAACTTGCGAGTCATCATTCTAAGTTTTTTATCTTAGTTGATGTTACAACTTTATTTGTTGCCAGAGTTTTCTCAGATAATTGCACAGAACAGAGCAACATATTCCTTACACAATTATGGGTATAATTGAACACATGCACACTCTTGTTATTGCACAACATTGTGCCTTGAGGAAAGCATTAAACAGAAGTCATCCTAGTTTCCATTTGATGCTCTAAAGCACCAACCACACAGTAATCACTTCCCTCTTTGCAGTGCTATATTGTGCTGACATGTCATGATATGAAGAGTTTTCCTCATCAGCCAACTCTGCCAAACCCACAGCAACAGCTCACCTACTCAGCTGTAATCTCTGTGTGCACACTCTTGGCAGACATGCCAATAGACGACTGTGATTTACATTACTAAATCACATCTTCTCTTATACATCAGCTGTCCGCTGCGTGCTCCTGGGACTCATCCATCCACGATTCAGTGCACCTCAACCGCATCACGTCTCCCAATGAACGCATTTACTTGATCATCAAAGCCACAGTGCAGCTCAGCCACCCGGCCTCCATGGAGCTTGTGCTCCGTAAGAGGATCGCCGTCAACATCTACAACAAGCAGGTGAATACAAGAGATGTCAAATTTAAAAAAAGCAATAACAGATGATATTTTTATGACCAACATTGTTTTGAATTATTCCAACAGAGCTTCACTCAGAGTCTCAAGAGGAGAATGTCCTTAAAGAACTCGCTTTACTCCTGTGGTGTGACTTATGAGATCGTTTCAAACATACCAAAGGTAAAACTCTGATATCTGATTCAACAACTTAAGCCTCTGATGAGTCGCCGAAACTTAATCTGCATTCATGTCTTTCCTCTCCAGGCTTCAGAGGAGCCAGAAGAAAGGGAAACCTTGGCCCTCATGGCTGCTCGCGGGGACAGCGAGGAGACTAAGGATGGAGAAACATACATAGAGAAATACACACGGGGGGTTCTGGAGGTGGAGAACATCCTCAGTCTGGAGAGGCTACGTCAGGTATGTTCTGCTTTAGAATATTAACATAAATCAACCTAAACAATATGAACATTCAGGAATATTATGATGGATGTAATTGAACTACTGGGGCTACATTTGGATCTTTTTTGTTCTAAAGGCTGTGACCGTGAAAGAAGCGCTCGCTGCCAAGGGTAGACACCTAAGAAGGAGTATCAGCACACCAAATGTACAGCATGTAATGAACACCACTCAATCTACTGCCCGCTGAAACATATCATAATGACTGTTATAAACAAAATATGACTTTAATATCACGTTGTTTCTTTCCCTCCAGTCCTCATGTAGTAAAACAGATCTGACCGGCTGTGAGGATGAGGAGTATAAGGTAAGCAGTCACGTAAATAAGAATGCTTCTATAGCAAAAAAAAACACACACTTCAACAACAGGGCTCCTCACTCCATTCTCACCTCTATGTTACTGTCCAGGACCACTGTGATCATGGGGACAGCACCAACTGCAATCCTCCCGAGGGCTCACTTTGCAACACACCCATAAAAAGCAAAGAGAATCCAGGTGAAGCACATCAAAATCTGCATCAGTCGGATTTTGTCCTCTTGTTTTTTGGTGTGGGAAACTGAGATTTTATTACATCAACCAAATGTTCCTGCTGATTGTTCCTGCACAGGTTTGGTTCCTGAGAGTCCAACTTTTTTCAACTCCAGCCCCTTTAAAGTCCTCTCCCCTCAGCCACCTAAGTTCCTCAAGTCTCTGCTGCCTGTCAAAGAGGAGAACAAGGCAAAGAAAGCCCTGGAGGCCCGGCCACTGCTGGGACAAGAGGTAAGCAGGAAGTAGATTATTGACTCTCTCTTGAGTGTTTGTCTGTCATCCATCAGAAACATGTTTTACATTTTATCATCTCACCTTTCTCATCAAGTTCAATCTCGACAATATGGTGAATATACTTACACTGATAAGAAATAAACCTACTCGTCCAAAGCTGCCTGAAGAATTTTGAAAATGGCTTTGCAAGTTGCTTGACTGGAGAGAACTTTTTTTTTTAAATGACATCACCATCCACTGTGTTTATGTCCGTGAAAGAGCATGACTCACAGGAGCATGACTTCAACTGTGGATAACCATAACGCTAAATGAGTCAGAGCTCTGCTGTACAGTCTCAGGCCTGAATTTGTTTGTGGTTATTTGATTTTTTTCTTTTTGATTAATCAAGGCTGTTCCAACCATTCTTACTAACCTCATATTTTTGTTTTCATCTGTGCTTGAAGTTGACTAAAGTAGGTGTGGGTTCACTAAGCAGCAGGTCTAGAGAAAAAGGGAAGGGTAAAGTTGATGTCAAAGAAATGTCCGTCTGAATAGAAATGCTCTCTTCTTTGATGTAAAAATATAACAAGAACTGAAATGTTAGCCACAGGCTGCAATAGTATGAGAATTTTACAAAATGAGGGTGAAGACTAGAGTGTGACTGATATTTCTGTTGGCAGAAATAAGAGGACCAGTATGGATCTATCTATCTATCTATCTATCTATTTTGGCATAGATGTTCACAGATCTGTGCAAACAATGCCTGTAGTGATTTAGAAACTGGGTCATTTTGTAATTATTTGTTAAAACAACCAGCAATTTGTGATTTTCCTACCTCTGAAATCAGTCTTTAAAATTCTCTATCAGTTAAGCAGACATAACAGACCCAATACCTACAAGTGCTGGTACAATCAAAAGTACAGCAACTCAACTGAAAACCCTTCAAGCACAGTCTTTGTGAATTATTAAACTGCATGGCACTAACTGTGTAACTGGCCTGCCCAGCTCCAAGCATGTTATGTGTGTGTGTGTCAAGTGTGTGCTGTTATTCTGACCCATCCACAGAGCATGCGCTCATGTGTGGACAGCCCTGCACTGCTCCCCCCTCCCTGCTCCTGGCACCGGCCCAGGGCAGGCAGCGAGGGCCACTGCAAGCCTTCCACCTCCACCCTCACCTCCACCTCCACTCCCACCAGCAGACAGCTCAGCCACACACTGCCACACTCTGCTGTAAGTGCTACACACACCAGCACACGTTGCTCTGTGGGTATAATGGAGGAGCCTTACAGACACATGCACGCCATGATAGACTGATGTGACACACTTACACCTTTACACACAAAACAATTCATATGAGGTTTTTAAGTGAACCTCTTCTCTGGAGATTCCCATTAGTTGGCAGGATTTTTATCCAGGTTCAAACAGTTTGTGAAACTTTTTAAGTTCCCTACTTTGTTTTCTGTTCCAACAGTGTATCGAAAAAGAATAAAAACATATAAATCACTAAATTACTGAGAGAATAGCTAGAGTCCAGAGCATTACTTTAGCCTGGATGAGGCTGAGTAGTAGACTCTGCTTTTCTACATGGTCAAAATTCTGCTGCAATCCATGTATAGCACAATGTAGTGCTGCTTTCTTCCAAATTTATCTGTGTGGAACTGGACAAAAAATGCCCTACGCACTAGTCCGGCTGAAATCTACAGATGAATACTTTAAATATGGCAGAGAAAATAGAAGCTATTTTCACAATATAGAAAAAAATAAATTTCCCAGTACATTAATAAATATTTTATCAAAAAATATCCAAAAACAATTTCAGTGCTACTGCACATATGTGTAAAATATGAGAAACTTTATCTATAAATAATGTTTATTTTAAATAAGAACTATTTTTTTATTAGCTCATGTTATAATCTATGCCTTTCTTTACTCTGACATCCTGAGTGTGTGGGTCCAATGCTCTAACACTGCCTTGTTTCACCAATAAAAAAAAACCTTCACATTGATTGACAGCTAACCAATCATGTGAAAAACCAATATATACCTGAATATAAGACAGGGTTTTTTCCTTTGTATACATCTAAATAAATGGTATTGTCTTATATTTAATGTTTAGTTTTAAAAAGCCAACATTCATTCACAACAGTGGATTGTTTTGATAACATTTACACTACAAGTCAAACGTTTGGAAACACCTTCTCATTCAAGGGTTTGTATTTATTTTAATAATTTGAAACACTGTGGTTTAATACCAGAGACATCAAAACAATGAAAGAACATATATTGAATTATTTAGTTACCAACAAAGTGTTAAACAAACCATAATATGTTTTATATTTTAGATTCTGTAAAGTAGCCCCCTTTTTTCCTTCATCACAGCTTTGCACACTCTTGGTATTCTCTCGGTCTGCTTCATGAAGTGGTCCCCATGGAATGGTTTCTAATTAACATGAGCCTTGTCAAGAGTTCATTTGTAGAATGACTTGCCTTCTTAATGTGTTTGAGACCATCAGTTGTGTTGTTCAGAGGTAGGGTTAGCACACAATGGATAGCCCTATTTGACTACTGTTGTAATCCATATTACGGCAAAACCAGATTATTTCATAGTTTTGATGTCTTCAGTATTAATCTACAATGTTGAAAATAATTAAAATAAATAAAAACCATTGAATGAGAAGGTTTGTCCAAACTTTTGACTGGTAGTGTATCTGTAAAGCGAGTGCAGCTGTCATGACTGAGGCCAGCTGTCACTCACAAGTACGGTACCAGGGGGATTAAAGATGGAGAGAAACGAGGATCGTCTGAGACAAAGAGGCTCAGAAGTAGACAAAGTTAAGATAATAGTTGTCACTGCAGCAGAGTCATTAAATAACTGTCAAGCAGTCAAGAAAAAATGTGTCACAGTGTGTCACTTCCGAGATGGTGAGACCCCAAACAAAACTCTTCAAATGTGTGAGTATGCAACAAAAAGAGAAGGCTCCCATATTTCGTTCGATGCGGTAAATATGTCACAGCAGAACTCATCAATCATACACAATCTACATTTTCCATGATCACATTTTAGGCCATTTTTCATTGACTTCATTCTCTAAAAAAAAAAAGTTGTCAGTGTAGGCTGATGCTCTATACAGGCTGTCGCTGACATCATATGTGTGGCGGGGTGTCTCTTTTTCCCCGTTCCTGTTGTTTCCATCAGCAGGACTCTGAGGACGAGGAGACAGACTTGGACATGGCTTTGAATCTGGATCATAGTAGCCGGGACCACAGCAGCTTCCAGCCTTACGTCCCAGAGGACTTTGCAAACTTTGAGATCTACAACGCCACTTTGGAAACCCAGGATGGCTTTCTGTCCTCCCGCTCTGACTCCAAAGGAAGCCGGTGTGGAGGAGGTGGGAGTGGAGAGAGGGAGGTGCCTCGAAGTCCCACAGCCAGCAGCTGCACCAGTGGCTATTTTTCACACAGTGCCTCCAATGCCACGCTGTCTGACATGCCCTTCAGTGCCAGCGAGAGCTCTGACCACCTCAGCTGCAGCTCCAGAGACACCCAGGAACCCCTCGGCTGTCCTGCTGGAAGAGGCTGCACCCCAACCAAAAGTGTTTCTGCTGGGACTGACACCCAGCAGCCTCCTCTCTCAGCAGGTGCAGTAGTTCAGGATCCTCTTAACCAACCTGCCTCCTCGCCTGTCAGTATTCCTCACTGCATAGACAAGCTGCAGACATTTCCTTTGCCTCACAACTGTGTTCTCAGTGCCAGCCAGGAGTTCACTGACTTTAAAGGGGCAGACGACAGTATTGAAGAGGGGGAATTAGCACATTTCACGGGGGGGTGGAAGCAGGAAGGTTTGGAGTTCTCCACAAACCAGCAGAAGGAACCAGATAATGGGGAAACATGTGACACTAGCAATGAAAAGACCTCTGACATATCTGCTATTATGCACACATCTGCTCCTGCAAACACTTCAAACTCTATATTACAATGTCCAAATATTACAGACTCACTCAGTGTAGCTGTGTCCAACAACACTACCACAGTATCTGTGCCTGACAAAGTCCAAGCTATATCTCCAGCTTCATCATCCCCACCCACACTGTTATCAACGGCCCCCTCCTCTGCCCTGATCACACGAGCAGGAGGAGAACCTCTAATCCAGGAGCCGGCTCAAGGAGATTTGCCTCACGGGAGTCCCTGTCCCAGCCCAAACCCCAGCAGCGCAGAGCCCTCAGGTGATTCCAGCGGAGATGAGAGCACCCCCGTGGCTCAGCTCCCTGACTGGATGGCGCCTGGAGAGTCGGTGTGGGTGGGGAAGAGGAGAGGAACTGTCCACTATGTCGGAGGGGTGGAGTTTGCCAAGGGGATCTGGATTGGTGTGAAGCTGGACATGGCAGTGGGTGAGTTGGGTTTTTTTCTACAGATTTTGCTGAAGCACCTTTCTGTAAGTAATGTGACAGGTACATATGTTCAATGGTGCTATTACAGCATGACATATGTTGAATACATTTGAACTAATGTCACCATCGCTTTGATTCTTTACCAAAGAGCATTTTTTGGGTATTTTTTATAGGACTAGAAATGTTTGTATTTATGTTCCTATGTAAAAAAAACTAATTCTAAAGATAATCCCCAGCCTTATTTGATCTATGAAATCAGATGTGATACCAGTATGGCAGGTATAAAATGTTCAGTGGGCCCCTTATCACCCTCTGATGGTTGTCATTTGTTTCACACAAAGTCACTTCAGCAACATCACCCCAGGGAGTGCTGTTACACTGAATATCAGGACAGCTGTGATGCAGTCATAGTCTGGCTTCACCTGGTTTCTGATATTGCTTTTATACAACAGTCCTTCATCCCTCATGTGTCTCAGCAACAACTGGCTCCACAATTTGACTGGAATTGACTACAACCGACAGACTCAGCTCACGCTGTTTTAGGTGGTGCTTTATTTCATCACAGATGGATTCACTGAATCAACACGAGAGAGGAGATAAGCACGAGTAGCAAAGATGTTTCACGGCTGAACACGGCTTTAAAATCTTTTTTAACTCGAAAAGCCGTGGCAGAGATCGCCGGTGTTTTGGTTTAAACAGCGACCCTGTTAACTGGAGACTTTCAGCCGGATGCATCCCTCATGAACGTCTTTGGACGATCATTAAATACTTAATGTGTGTGTACTTCTTTTGAAAAGTACACACACATATAATAAAGATAGAAGAAATTAAAGAAAGAGAAATCAAGTGAATCACAAATGTGTGTGATGTTATTGTGGACAACGAGTGGAATAAACACACTGCGGTTAAGCTACCAATCAGACACGTTCAGCATTGCAGGCCCTGCCCCCCAAAAGCCCCGAGGCTTTTTGAAAAGTACTACCCCCCTAGCAGGGGCTTTTTAGGGGGGAGATTATCTACCCCTGAACTAAATTTAGACCCTAGTTCCACCCATCGAAACGCACGTAGTTCCGGGGTAAAGTTCCTGCAGTCGAAAAACGCCTATAAACAACTTCCTGCACACTGACTTATTTTCTGTGTCTAAACTTAAAACCAGTCAGAATCAAAATAATTTGTAGTTTGCATTTTATGTCAGAATGTTTTCACTTCCTTACAAATTGACAGCAAGCAGAACCCCCTGGTTTTGAGAAATGAAGCCAGTGCAAAAAAAATGCAGTTCCTCGGGTTGTCCACCTGATGCTGGTTCCAAAAGCCAAGGCCACCCGTGTAACATCCATGCTATAATGCCAGTTTTTATAGCACAAAATTACATATTAACAGCCTGGTACAAAAACTGTTTGGGTCTCTATAGCCCATTTCTTCATATGTACACACTGTATCATCTGTTTTAAACAGTCTTTGTATTATTAGACACAATTAGGGGCCTGACTTGTTTAACAGGTAGGCCCATTGTAGCTGTTTGCCAGGGGGCTCAAGGCTGGTCTCAGCTCCTCCTCTTTGCATGTGTCTAATACAAGCGGCAACCTCCGGTCTCAGACGATGAAGCCAATGCGGAAGTGTTATAAACTGTAATACATCGAGAATCCGCTTGAGGCTGGCTGCAGAAACACCGGAAACCACATAGAAATGAATGGGAAAAAGACGATCTTTGCAGCATTAATAAACATGTTTACAGCCTGGTTAAAAAAACGGCTTGGCCCTACGTAGCTAATCTCTCTATCGGCACACACTGTACGGGGGTGAATTTTTTTCTAACGTGACGGTTAAGAAGATATTAAGATTACCAGTTTTGCCCAAATAAGGACATGACTGACGTGACCCCCGGTCGGGAACACCCAGCCATTGGCTAAGAGGCTCACACTACGTCACACTCTGCCTAGTTGAGTTCCGCATTACCAATATGGCTGCTGCCGTCGATTTGCTTCAAAACAGCGCTCAGGAACAGATGGGTGACGTCACGGATACTACTTCCATATTTTATGCAGTCTATGATCGGCACAAACTGTACGGGGGTGAATTTTTTTCTAACGCAACAGTTCAGAAGATATTAAGATTACGAGTTTTTGCCCAAATAAAGACATGACTGACTTGACTCCCGGATGGGAACACATAGCTGTTGGCTAAGAGGCTCAAACTCCGCCCCTTTACGTCACACTCTGCCTGGTTGAGTTCCTCATTTCCAATATGGCTGCAGCCGTCGATTTGCTTCAAAACAGCTCTCAGGAACAGATGGGTGACGTCACGGATACTACGTCCATATTTTATACAGTCTATGGTCTAATATATACTATTGCAATTTTGACGACTCAGGTGATCTCAGGTCCTGCCCTACAGACCTATACCTGTAATCTTATGCTTTAGTGGTTAAGTTGGCACAGAAATCACAGGATTCAAAAACAAAGTTGGACTCACACAAGAAAGTCAACTTGAGTTATTATAGATTTCTTGCGTTGGAGTCATCAACCTAGTGCTCGGTGGACTTTATTGTGAAATATTAATTTAATCAAATTACTGCAAACCTGACACAACACAGATATGGGGCATTCAGGGTCCCTCGGGTTGTTTCGTGATTCAGGCCTTCTCACAGCCTCAAAAGCCCTCTATTTCTTAGGCTCTAATGTATGATGTAGAAAGACACTTCCATTCTTGTGTCCCTCATGTATCCATCATTCAGTTGTGACATAAGTGTTGTGGTTGTTTCTTTTAGGGAAGCACAACGGGACTGTCCAGGGCAGAGTTTATTTCCGCTGTCCCCCAGGCCATGGTGTGTTTGTGAAGCCATCCCGCCTGACCAGAGGACCGCCCAACATGGACACAGAACCCCAGACTCTGATCAGATAGGACCCAAAGATGGACCAGTTTTTCTTTGGAATAGCAGGGACCACAGGGAGGGGGGGTCCTCACACGTAGTGCCTAAAACCACAGGCTGACTTAAGTGTGGCTCCTCTCCTTTGATCCCTTCGACCACTCGAGTCTCTGAGCTGATGTATTCTGTAGCCGTCTCTGCTTTCCTAAAGCATATCTGACTCGAGCATTTAATGAAGGTATACCCGATTTACTGTCCACTGAAAATTCACTATGCACATATCTGGGTTTTCTACATGGTGATATTTTTGATAGAAAACTTTTAACTGAGAGTCCATATGGAAATATTACTCACATACATTTTCTTACATTGGTTTCTGAACATTACATGTAATATTTTTGTAAGACAATGCTTCCTCCCCTGCGGCTCATAGTGGAGAAATCTGGGATATGAAGAAGAAGAATGTACTACTGTTAATTAACATTGATATTTACATCAATATGTTATGTCAGGGGTAACCAAAGAACTACGGTTCCATATCTGCTGTTATGAGTAATATGTTATTTTTCTAATGTATGTATGTGGAGATAAATATTCTAAAAACATCTGTGTAAAAGTAAAGCTTAGTGCCATATCTCTAGGTGTAATGCCACATACCCTGAACAGAGGACAAATCTGCAAGAACCCTGAGCTGTTTCAGCGTTTGACTGCAGTAATGATGTTAAATTATCCTGTTGAAGTACTGTAACACTGTGGAGGAAATAATCCCCATCCAGCATGAGACTGTTGCTGTTTGGAAGCTTGCACTGGAAAGGTTTTTGAGGGTTCAACAACTGTCTTCCATATCGGACTGATGAAATATATTCTGACTGAAAAAAACATGAATCATCACTTTAACCTGGGGAACCAGTCCAAGGCCTGGATATACTGATGCCTTAATGTCCTGTTTCTTTACAAGCAGACACATACACCCCAAGCTACCAACTCAACTCCATAACAACTTAACTGAGTGTCAGACTAAATTTCTGGACTTGAAACCTGTGTATGTATGTCATGATACCCAGAAGCATTCAAAAAGCCACTCAGCCATCCACTGACTCATACACCACCTTTCATTTCATTGCAATTTGCAAGTCAACGGACTGATATATGACACTACACGTTACAAGGTACTCAATAATGCATTTTTTTTCACATGGAGGATTGGATGCTTGGGTAATGGACAGTATCAGGTTACAGAAGACGGTGCACAAGTAGTTTAGCGGTGATAAAGAGATGAACTTGTGATGGAAGTGGTGAACTGTGGAACTGTGGAACTGACTAGAAGTAGTCGTATATCCGAGCTGTAATGTCAAGTAAATGAAACAAACCCAAGACCTTACTTTAAAGAGAAGAACAAAGCTGCTCTCCCTCATAAGGAGCTGTAAATAGAAATGTATTTGAATATAGTATTTACACTATTATAATGTACAGAATTGTATTTATATTGTATCTCAAACTGTTTTAATTGGTACAAAATGTTCTAGAATAGAACATTTACAATCAGTGTTCTGTGTTGAGTCCTCATTTGTCTTTATCAAGCTGACCTTATTAACATGTTATAGTGTTCAGGAGTGTTGCACAATATTTTAGTTGAGCAGAGTGTACACAGTATTAATTTCCTTGTTCCAATTGAAGAAGACCTGAGATCTTCTTTTAATATCAACATCCAGGAAAACTATTGACCCGCATACAAAGGCTCTCACTAACTCACTCTTATAGGACTTGAGTAATTAGTCCATATCTGGAGAAACTGTTATCATACTGCCCTGAATTATCATAATGGGGATTTGTTGTTCAAGTCAGATTTATAGTCAAGCACATTACACATATAAATATAACATTTCTGGTCCTCATTATGAGTAAAACTAATATTTCTTGTTACCGTCAGATTTATATCCCTGAAATGTGTCCTTTCTGTGACTGGTGGCATAAAGGTAAACAACACGAACATGTCAATATGTTTTGCTCTATAAATGATGCAGCCACTGGTTGGCCAATCACAGATTGCACCATCTTTCAGCCATGTTTAGCAGTGTCATTCACTGTTGTTTGACTTCCAGACAGTTTCATAACGGGGTCAGTCGTGTCTAAGACTGGATGTCTTATTTCCACTGATTTAACTGAACTATAGTGCCCCCATATTTTGAAAAACTTATCAAGCAAGGTCTGGGCTGAAGATCAGGAAGATAACAAAGTCTGATTACTTTAAAGGGTCATTCCAGCATTTTTACTTTATAAATGAAGTTTTGGTGACATGAACAAAGAGGGAAGTAGAAATTCCCCTAAAGAATGTATTAGTGGCTTTGAATCAACAAGATATTTATTTAACCCATCCTGTTATGTTTGTTTCTCTGGAACAGCAATAATGTTCCTGGGTCAATTTGACCCAGGGCATATTCAATTATCCAAAAGTGTCAGAACCCCAAAAAATCCCAATCAGATTTTAAAAAAAAAACCTCATTATGAACTCCATGACAGACCATTTAAATCCAGATTCAGTCCATTGGTGTTCTTTAATTCTCAGATCATGGTTTAATGAGGATAACTCACTCGTTTTTCATTAAAATTCATATTAAAACTTTTTTTAATGTACATTAGAATGCCCTAAATGTAAATACAATAGTTTTACATGACATAGGTTTTTGTTCATTTTATTTTACATTTTGAAACTTTTTTTTATGAAGTGATGTTGATAAATTAACACAACACCTCTTCTGTCACATGCTGCCCAGATTTGTATGCTGCATTTAGCTGGTTTGGAAGACATATATGGCTTAAAATAGACTTTTCAAAGGGTCAATTTGACCCGCAACATAACAGGAGGGTTAAAGGGTCATTCCAGCATTTTTACTTTATAAATGATGTTTTTTATTGGCATGAACAAAGAGGGAAGTAGACATTCCCTAAAGAATGTTTATTTAGAACAAGATTTTTATTTAAGGACTTAATGGAGAAAGAAAATGTGGATACAGCCCTTTAGAGTGATTGCTGATTTCACTGTCTGGGCTTTCATTGTGGGTTAGTATTAAAAAATAAACCTTAACTGGATGAACGAATGGCTAAACATTAGGCTACATAAATACAACTCTTTATTTTACGAGTCAAACTGTATTCTCCAACGTGGCCCTGCCTGAGTCTGCCATTAAGTCTTCTTGGGACAAAAGGTTTAGTCTTTTCTTCTTTCATTCTGTGTCCCTGCCGCTGTCTGTTTTAGCAGCTGTGCGACAGTAGACCAGCCTGAGCACAGCGTGGTGGTCTGGATCTGGGTGGAGTTAAGTATCTGTGTCACACAAACTGGCAACTGGGAAATCTCCCGCAGCAAACTAACAGGTGTCCTCCTCCTCCTTCAGATCCACAGTCACATCACAGGGGGGCCGCTTGTTTGTCCACTCCGCGCACACACTCTCTCCTGCAACTCATCTGAACGCGTTGGCTTCACTTTATCTGACCGTCCAAACTTCCCACTAAATAACTTTTGACTCCATCTCTACAAATGATGCACTCGGCGCAGAAAGACACCACGTTCACCAAGATCTTTGTAGGAGGTCTTCCTTATCACACGACCGACTCCAGTCTGAGGAAATACTTCGAGGTGTTTGGAGATATCGAGGAAGCTGTTGTCATTACAGATCGGCAGACGGGGAAATCCAGAGGTTATGGATTTGTAAGTAACAGGGACAAGTTTTGAGTTGCCATTGTAAAGTTGCTTGAACACGTGCACAGTCAGTGATATGGCCAGTTGATCCAGTGTGTGATCCAAGAGCTGAAAGGAGAGTCGGTTTGACTGTTCCTGTTCTGTTTGACAGCCTGGTTTGAGTGGATTAGCTTTTCAAGACTTGAAACTCTATTAGGGGCCCAAAAAATGTAATTTCTATTTGAGGGTCACTTTGACCCGGCTGTAGAGTGCACAGGTCAAAAGAAAATGTGCTGTTTTTTTCTGTTTTCAGGTGACCATGGCTGACCGGGCCTCTGCTGACCGAGCTTGCAAGGACCCTAACCCCATTATAGACGGCAGGAAGGCCAATGTAAACCTGGCTTACCTAGGGGCCAAACCCAGAGTCATACAGCCAGGTGAGGACCACACTTGTTCAATAAATTCAGATAATTAAATTCACAGGTTAAATTCCTTCACATACTTACATATAGGATGATTAAAATAATGCAGTCACTTTGAAGGAACTTAAAAATCTAAGTTTTATGAAGTAGGTATTCAACTCAGACTGTTATGTTTGTGGTTCAGCTTCTTTCTCTTGGAAATGTCAACACCGTCTTGAAAATAGTGTATCACATTAGAAAAGCATCCGTAAGACAAACTTGATATGGTGTCTGTTTTCATTCCAGGGTTTGCGTTTGGTGTGCCTCAGATTCATCCTGCATTCATCCAAAGACCTTATGGGTATGTTAAGCAGCAGAACTAAATTCCAATCACAATGATTAGTTTTATTATGAAAAAATACCATGATCTTCTTATGTTATCTGATTCTTCTTGTATACTTGCCATTAATTATTGCCTCCACCTGTTCTATCCTGAATGAGGACATGTGAGTGTTGATGTGTGCCTCTGTGCTTGGCGTTGAC
This sequence comes from Notolabrus celidotus, assembly GCF_009762535.1. NCBI lineage: Eukaryota > Metazoa > Chordata > Actinopteri > Labriformes > Labridae > Notolabrus > Notolabrus celidotus. Next base: position 18,544,325 of record NC_048283.1, read on the forward strand.
TGAGAAGGAAGTGAACATAAGCCGCTGCAGGACTTGACTTGATGTTGTCTATCTCTCTCTGATCTGACAGGCTCGGTAACGGTTAAAATAGCTGATGAAGGGACATGATGATTTGAGGAATAGCTGAGTCTGCATTGGGCAGAGCACTAAAGTGTTACCTGTAAACTCTGACATACACAAACGAACTGAAATGGTGACTAGATGCATGGAAGTCTTTTTTATTTTTTTATTTTACAGTTTTCTATAGTACATAGAATTGTGTGTGCCTTGTTTTCAGTATGATGTGGTGTTCAGCTTAACTGTGTGCTTATTTCCAATTGCAGTGGGGGTGTTGGGTTGGGGTGAAGGAGGTTTTTGTGCAGATTTGGAAAGTGTATTTGATAGGGAGCTGTAACTCTGTAATGGGTGTTGATTCTTTCACACTTTTAATGACTGATTTGTGCTTTAGCCTGTGGTTTATTTTTCTATTCACTCCAGTTTCGAGTTAACATTGTTGATCATGTTTTGTTGTTAAAAAGGGGCTGATGAACACTCAGAGTGCTGATTTTCAAAATCGATCCCCTGCAACAAAACACACTGGCTTGCATGCCGAAGTTGTTCTTTCTGTTTTCCTTACCCATGATGCTGTGTTTTTATTTTTTATTAACCCATTGCTTTCACTTTTGGCTTACATTTACAGGTACATAATACTGATCACATCTTTCCCCAAAAAAACTAATTTATGTACTGCCTTTTCCTCATCATTGTAACAGCTCATACTAAGAGATAAATTTCTGATATTGAAAGTAGTAATGAAAATAGACAATATAGTTTTATCTCTACAGAAAAGCACAGAATATTATAATAAATATCATCCATGTTGACACTTAATTTATAAAGTTTAACCTTCATGTTGTACATTCGCTAAAACTGTTAAAGCTTCAAGATAAAGATATGTAAAGCACTTTTTAGAATTGAAATAACAATAGATGTGGATTAATTATTAAGCGTCGCAATTAACTAAAAAGAGACGTTTAAAACATAGATTCAAAGGAACCATGAACTATTGTCTGGAGACAGATCTCACTTGCTCAGGCAGCAGCTGGTGGCTACAGTGATATCCACGGCCTCTCAAATTCAGATGGAAAATAGGAGTCACTCTGCAGCTCTGTTAATAATGTATGGCATGGACAGGGCTGCTTAGCTGTGGACAACAGGTGGAGCGAGCCATGTGCCCCATGAAGCCTTTTTGATATGTGCTAGGGATTACCCATGAGTCCTGGTGATTCACAAAGCACCTTTATTTAGCCCTTGACCACAAAATGTTCATCCCATCTCTTTCAGTAGTGAGGGCTTAAGTTAGCTGTATCCTTTTTAGTGCTTGAGCTGTTGATAAAAAAAATAAGGTCCCCGCCTAAGACAGTTCACCTGCAGGATAACTCCTTCTCTTTCAAGTTTTAAATAAGTCATGCAATTAGAGTCTTCAGTAAAAAAAAAAAACACAGCTCACTCTATTTTCACAAAAGTCTAACATACTCCGGCAATAGGGGCACAACTTCTTAACCAGCAGGGACCCTTCCTGGCTGATAATAGAAATGTAACTGCTGAAAAGTCACTGAGACAGTGGAGTGGTGTAGGCAGCCATTACAGTTGATGAGTGCCCTGCCATGTGTTACTGAAGGAGATCAGCTTGTCCTTTGGAGATGACAAGGGGAGCAAAAATAGCATGCTTCCAGCCTCCCTTGTCAGTCAAGCTGGCGTGTGTATGTTTGTGTGGGGGTGTATGTCTGAGAGAGGGGGAGGGGGTGCTTGTCTATGGACAGATATAACAGTTTCACACCTGTTCCTCAGGATATTTACTGAGTGACTTTAACACAAGTTTAAAGTGGGACCAAACTTACCCAGATACCCAGGGTTCTATTTATCCATTTATACCGTGGTCTATTTACAGAATTCAGTTCTTTCAAAGACATGCTCTTACCCTTACTCTGTTTCTTTTAAACATTTAAAGGGATTTCTTTTCAAATAAATGAACTCAACAGCAAAATCTAATGAATAAACAAAGCACCCACTTGTTAAAATACCATATGGTTAATTCTCTGTATACACTGTAGTGATTATCCCCATTTAAAAAAACATCCAAGTCTTTTGACCCTTTTCTTTGTGTTGAAGGACTTATTAACATGTGTGGGCATGCCTGTATGTGTGGTGGTGTTGTGACCGGACATGGACAGAACGTCCACTTCTTTTCTTGACATGTTGTGGTGTTGTGCGATAAGCTCGCATTTTGTCACATACTGTTTACAGTGACACATCTGGGTGCAGAGCTGGGCTGTATCTTCTTTTAATGCCTCACTGTATTTCAGATTCAGGTGCTTTTTCAATATAAAAGCTGCGCTTGTGTTTCTTTGTGGTTTTGCTGCTTTCTAAACTTTTCACTTCTAGGTAGGGTTTTTCAGTTGTTAATGAATGGATTTGCTGTGTTCTGAGGACTGGATTGATGTATTTGTGGCGCCTGCTTTGCAGTTTCAGCTTTTGAAAAATGACTAGCTGTGGCTCTGCTGTGACCCTGTGTGTTTTTGTGTCCTACAGAGTTCCTGCCCACTATGTGTACCCACAGGCCTTTGTCCAGCCCAGTATGGTAATCCCTCATGTGCAACCTTCTGCTGCTACAGCAGCAACAGCTGCTGCTGCCACTTCCCCGTACCTTGACTATACTGGAGCAGCATACGCCCAGTACTCTGCTGCTGCTACTGCCGCTGCAGCTGCTGCTGCATATGAGCAGTATCCATATGCTGCCTCACCAGCACCAACCAGCTACATGACCACAGCAGGGTACGGATACGCCGTCCAGCAGCCACTCGCCACTGCTGCCACCCCAGGAGCTGCTGCTGCTGCTGCAGCCTTCAGTCAGTACCAACCTCAGCAGCTGCAGACAGACCGAATGCAGTGAAACCATTGAACTACATTTATGGAGGTTAACACCATGCTACAACGAAGAGAGCAACACGAGGCAGTGGAAGACTGAAGAGGCTGAATGATGGTTGTCACTCCCAGGTTTTAACTAAGCAGGCCTTCTACCTATGAGTCAGGAGAAATCACCAAAAAGTGTGGAGCAAATCAGAATTTACTGTTAACTTTATTCAAGTGAGATCAGTATTGTGTCACTGTGTTATACATATTAATATTTAATATTTATTTAGCAGTAAAATATTTAATGTTAATTGAAGGGAACTCACTTGACCTTATGTCAACCATCGCTGAATTCTGTATATATGTTGCTGTGGAATTTGTACAAAATTCCCTGGTGCATTTATGTCTTATAATCCAGTTTCTTCCCCTCTACTTTGACAAAGAGAAAAAGAAAATACTTGCAGATACTTGAGAACAGCAGGATACACCATAGTGCTCGTTTCAGTGTTTCATAGCTTTGGAACAGTATTTTGTTTGGTACAGCTATGCAGACACAGATAAAGAGGTCAGTGTTTCATTCGGATTCTTCCTTTTTTGTAACTGTTTGGAGTGAGATAGATTAGACACCCTTGTAGTCATATTTCCTTGTTAGTATGTAATACAAATGCTGAAGCTGACTAAAGCACTCACTTTTCTTCCCCTTTATATTGCACCTCAAGTAAGCTCAGTAAAAGGGAAGAACCATTGTTGAATGTGAATTTCTAATTTTCCTTTAGACAAATTGTTTCATAATGTGCCTTTTAAATTATGCTATTTATATATTTATTATGGAGCCTTACAGTAAAACACCCTTTATTCTGTGCTCATGTTGGTATGAAGCCTGCTGTAGAACATGTCCACATGTGCTGCTGCATAATGATCACAAACAAAATAGGATGTCTAAACTTTGCTAAACAAAGTAAAACACTGTGCATAAAGAACAAAATAGGAGTGGAAAGGAAGAATTACGTCTATCGAGTTTCTGTTTTCTAAAGATTTGATTTTGTCGTCTCAAATAGATCCTTAAGTCTGTAATATCGCTTTTTATACTTGACCAGTTTGATGAAGAACAGAGTGAGAACTGTTGACTTTTTAAAGTTTTGACATTTGATGTCATTAGACAACAAATGTTTTCTAATGCAAGGCTGTCAGCTGTTAGGCCTTGTACTTTTTAATGCATGACTCAAAATAATGCAAACATTTACTATGTGAAATAAAAATAAATTCAACTTCACCTTCATCATTGTGCAATGTTAGTTTTGCTAACTGCCTTTAACTTCCTTGATGAGTTTTCTTCATGTGTTTGATATATATGTGGATAAAAAATACAAAACTGTGCAAGATGGGAAACAATGTACATTAACATCTAAGAAACAGCCTTATAAATAGAGGCAGAAATTGAGTTGATGTTTTTTAGTGAATGTATAGTGTGAATCACTGCTATCAATAGTCATATAATAACCCCTTGTATTGTCATCACAGCAAATCATATTGTGTCCATCTGTGAACAGAGATGGACATGTATGTGGTTAGAAATGAATCCTGTGTGGTCATAATCAGTGTCTAACTCAAAACAATACAAAACAGCTCGATTCTACTGTTTACATAAACAAAAAATATACGTGGAATGTAAATGTGACCTGTAATTCTGAGGTTCATCTCTCCACAAACACAACTATGGTTGAAAATAGTTCACCAGATTTACCCCTGTTTACCAAAATCTATAAGATATATAAAAATAACTGTAAATGTAACCTGTTTGGAGAACATAAGAGCTAAAATGTAATTTGATACTACAATATCTAAGTTCCATTGTGTCTGGTTAGACCCTGTAATCCAGCCCTTGTTTTGTACACCTGCTGACAAATCTTCACCATAGCCCCAACAACAAATGTGTCCAAGCAGCTGTGAAGAAACATGTGTTGTGACCTCCAGGGTATGATAGAGGGGCATGTGGATAGTCACGTGTTCTTGAATGTCCAGACTGAAATATTTCCTTAGCACCCTTTCTCGAGGCCCTGTGAGGTTTTCTCCTGACACCTACTGGCTTACTTGGTTCACTTTTTCTTGACATGCATTGCTTATGTTGTGTTATGGCGTTCCAAATATTTCCCTCGAGTCTGGCTGCCTTCTTCCGTGCAGAGTTTCATGCATTTCACTTTCGGTTTAGTGACGCATTCCAAACTTCATACAGTAGATGTTTTCATGTTTCGTTCCCAGTATGTCGGAGTCGTAGTAATTGCGAGTTCCCAACTTCTGTAAAACTTTCCATTCCGGTATAAGTCATAAATACACAGGGGAAGAAGGACATGAATATCTACCATCTTTTCTGTGCCAATTTGATTTAATTCTTCATTTATTTATTTTTTTAACATTCTTTTTATTGAACATTTTCAAAATATTAACAGTCCAGCACAGTACATATACAGGTTGTTGCAGCAAATCCAAAATACATCCGCAGCAATGATCCAAAAATATCTTTTTAGGTCTAGCTTTTCAGGCAATTGCCTCTTGAGTTCGCAGATACTCCAACACCTTGGCAAACTTTGCTGTAAAAACATTCATCTGACCTTTAATGCAAGATCTTAATTTTTCCAGAGAGATATATTCTGATATCAATGATTTCTACAGATGAATTGTAGGAGGTTCATCTCCTACCCATTTGGTCATAGGAGCAAAGTTCAGCCCAGGATAAGCAAAAAATGAACAATGTTTTATGTCCACATGTGCTGCTGCATAATGATCACAAACAAAATAGGATGTCTAAACTTTGCTAAACAAAGTAAAACACTGTGCATAACTTTTTTTTAATGTACATTAGAATGCCCTAAATGTAATTACAATAGTTTTACATGACATACATTTTGTTCATTTTATTTTACTTTTTTTTAATTTTTTATTAAGTGATATTGATAAATTAACATGACTCCTCTTCTGTCACATGCTGCTCAGATTTTTATGCTGCATTTTGCTGGTTTTGGAAGGCATATATTGCCTAAAATAGACTTTAAAAAGGGCCAATTTGACCCGCAACATAACAGGAGGGTTAAGAAAGCTTTTATTTCCCTATTTCAAAAGTGTAATGTAACTAAATACGCAGAGTTTTCCCAATTAAAATAGCAACATTTATCTTTACCGTCCCTGCCGGTCACTCCGTGAACGCAACATTACGCATCCAGGGGGCGGTGACGCAAGAGTTAACGCAGTTTACTGGAAGTCAGGGGAAGAAGAAAAAAATGCTCGAAGTGGGACAGAACCAGAACCATCCATAATACCCATCACAAACATTTCATCAGGGATCCAGCTGGGAGTTACAACTTTGATTGCGGACAATGTAAGTAGTTTGGAAAGTCTAAGACTCTCCTATCTCGTGTGATGTTTAGCTGCATTTCCGTCTTGTATCCTTGTGGTTTTTTTGTTTGGTGTGCAAACATGGCTGCATTATGTGGTGTGTTCTAGTGAAAGTCAGTATGAGCCGCAGTTCTTAGTATCATTAGTAGTAATCTAGGTTGCTTGCGCTTGGGTAACACGTTGAATGTATTTTAAATTGGCTGAAATCATCGTTTATCGGCTGAAAGTGAAATGTGTGGCCTGAATTTTTACGTTTGAGTGGGCTCCAGCTCGGGAATCTCCGTGAGAACTCGGAGACTGTGTCAAATGCTGGTTATTGGCCTCAAACAGGAGCCCGGCGTTTCATTGCGTCCTCCAAATGGTTGCGCGTCTAGTGTCCAGAAGAAAATATCATTGTTACATTAGTGTCCGAACACTTCATATAAATGATACATGTTATTAAGATACCGGAAGCCAACATGGCCATGTGACCTGCGACGTTCCTGCGTATCCCTTTGTGGATTGTCTCTGGGTGTCTGTCAGCTGTCATCTCTTAAAAAGTGCTATTATTTGAAGGATTGTCTTATTGCATGATCTCACCGTCCATCCTCTTACAGTCCGGACGATCTGTAAACCCCTGATCTGAGATAAAGATGGCAACCGAGAAGACAGATTACAATCCCGTTCTGGGTGGACTCTCTCCACCATCGCTCCCCGGACAGCCAGCGTTTCCTGTCGGGTTTGACATGAATATGCCAGGCCCAAACATGTATGGAGCCCCAGCTGCTCCTGGTGGTTTCTCTGCTCCTGGTGGTTTCTCTGCTCCTGGTGGTTTCCCTGCGCCTGGTGGCCTACCTTTCCCTCCACCGACTGCCTTCGGACCGGGTGTTTCTGGTGTACCCGGTGGTCTACCTTTCCCTCCACCGACTGCCTTCGGACCGGGTGTTTCTGGTGTACCCGGTGCACCCGGTGGTCTGCCTTTTCCTCCACCAACTGCCTTTGGACAGCTACCTCCAGGAGCTTTCGGGGTGTCAAACCCACAAAGCGGTCCACCAGGATATGGTGACAAACCCTCCTCTTCACCGTACTCTCCACCAGACCAGGGCGGTATTGGCAGCTACAGTGGTAAATATTTGTGACATTGTGCCATGTAAAATGAAATTACAGTCATGATAATGTGACATATAATAATGTATACTAATTGTGTTTCTGGTTGGTGCCATTTAAGATGATGTCTACCACCATGAGGAGGAACCACCACCCTTCCATGAGAACCAAGATTTTGATTTTGGATTAGACAACAAGAGCATTAGGAGAGCCTTCATTCGAAAGGTAAGAGAACATTGCATCTAATGGTGTGGAAACAGCAGTATGGCTGGATGTATGTAGTGGGATTTTATTTATTTATTTCTAACCTTTATTTAACCAGGATATACTCATTGAGATTAAAAATCTCTTTTTCAAGAGAGTCCTGGCCAAGATAGGCAGCAGCACAGTTACAGAGTTACAAATAGACATAAATACAAATAGCAGACGCATACAACAGCTACACTGTACAATAGGTACCTCCAGAAAAACAGCGTGACAGAGTGACATTTAAACCAAACATCTACAGACAGATGCTTCTGCCTCCAAGTCGTTTAAGGACCGCTTAAAAGCATTCAAAGATATCATGGGATAAGGAGACAGTGGAAATTTAGAATCATGAAATACATGTATAGAGCAAATCAATTGTTTGATGTGAACACACACAACCTCTGAGGTGGACTTTAACTTTGCTGACATTTTTATTGAAAATGTAGACATTTGCATTAAGAACCATTCTCTTGTGTCATTATTGCCTTACAGTCGACTCTTCTTTCCTGCAGGTGTTCTTGGTCCTGACCGCTCAGCTGATGGTGACATTTGCCTTTGTGGCTGTTTTCACCTTTGTGGATCATGTCAAGCTCTTTGTCAAAATGCACACCTGGACCTACTTTGTGTCCTACGGGATATTCTTTGTTTCGGTCTGTGTTATCAGCTGCTGTGGAAGTGTTCGTCGAAGACATCCTTGGAACCTGGTTGCATTAGTAAGTCTGCTCAGACTTTCTTTTTTAAAACAAGAAACAGAGAGGGCAGGATTAAGAGCTGAGGAAGTAATGGGAAAAATAAGACTGCTTCCTTGCCGAAACACTGACCGGGTTGATTCAGGACTGTAACACTCTTATAGATTTACTTGGAAAATCAGATTCAGCCATATAAACCACTGCAACTGCAAAAAGAGTTGCTGCTTCTTCTTCTGCTCTCTGCTACAGCAGGTCTGATGGATTTGTGTTTCTTGTTTTTAGTCCGTCCTGACTCTAGCCATGTCCTACATGGTGGGAATGATCGCCAGCTTCCATGAAACTGAAAGTGTGGTCATGGCCGTGGGCATCACAGCAGTTGTGTGCTTCACTGTGGTCATCTTCTCTCTGCAGGTTTGTATCTGCTACTCCCAAGCCTCTTGAATGCATGCCATGTACATTTGTCACACTCTGATTTGATAGTAATCCTAACAACACTCTTTTCTTCCTCCCACAGACCAAGTATGATTTCACTTCCTGTTATGGCGTGCTTTTCGTCTGCTTAATTGTGCTGATCCTCTTCGGCATCCTCTGCATCTTCATCCGTGACAGAATTCTGCACATTGTGTATGCTGGACTGGGAGCTCTGCTGTTCACTTGCGTAAGTCAGATGATCAGTTGAGTTGTATATGGTGGTGATGATAGCAGTGAGAAGTGTAGTATAGCAGTACAGTGTCAACAGATAGAGGTGAAATGTGCCAGGCTACTATCTGCGTATTGGTTTGTTATGACGTGTTTGTCTTTAACATTGTTTTGCTATTGAGAATCATTTATTGTTGTTTTGACAGTTGGGTATTGACCAATCAGAATTAAGTATTTAACACAGCCAGGTGATTGGTAAGAGAGCCGAGTAATGAGCCAAATGAGTCTGTTTCTGTTAATGTGATTATGAATTAAGGACATATCATTTGCTTACCAGCCTCAGTTATCAATCAATCAATCAATCAATCAGACTTTATTTATAAAGCGCTTTTCATACAATGGCATTGTAACACAAAGGGCTGTACATAAAAACATCCTAAAATAGAATAAATTAAGAAAAAGATCCCACCCCCAGCCCCGACCCCAAACCCACCCCACTATCCTAAGGTTAAGAACACAATATGCAACTATAGTAATAAAAAATATATAAATAAAATACATAAATAAAAAATAAAAAAGAAGTTTCTGAACAAACTGAGGAAACACTCTCATGATATCTTAATGAGGAAACACTGGACGTAAAATAAGATGTTAAAACTCAACACAGGAAATTAAAATCACCAAAATAAAATAAATTTCTAAGATAATAAAACACTAAAATATTAAATCATTAGAGCAACATAAGATGCTATACTCAAAATAAATAAATAAGTACATACATAAATAAAGTAGAATAAAAGTGACTAAAATTTGAAATAGATAATAAATAAATAAATAAATGAATAAAGAAAATAAAATAAAACTGTTAAGAATAAAAAATAAAACTCAGTTAAAAGCGAGACTAAAAAGGTAGGTCTTGAGTTTGCTTTTGAAAATATTTTAAAAGGCGTGGGCCGTGATAATATAAAGCTGCCTCACCATGGGTCTTAGTTCTTACTTTTGGCACAATTAAAAGAAGACCTGAGGGCTCTCACTGGCTCATATGATAAAAGCAAATCTGATAAATAAGAAGGACCAAGACCATTAAGAGATTTAAAAACCAATAAAATAATCTTAAAATCTTTTCTAAAAGATACTGGAAGCCACTGCATAGACTTTAAAATTGGTGTGATGTGGGCTGGGTTTTAGTTCTATCACGCAGAGGCTCAGTTAATTTCCCTTTTTCCCACCACAGATCTTTCGCTAGCATGTTTGCCCTTTGCAGTTGTAAATCTAAGAAGGTGAATCCTCCCCCAATCTAACACATCGAGTCTCCTGAAAACAAGACTTCAAATATTGTATTTGCCCCCAGCTTACTTCCTATGCTACTGTTTGTATATGGCACTGGGTTTTTTGCACTGAATGTATCTTCGACTACAAATTGACTATTATTAACTCCCCATGAAAACTGTTGACTTGAGCCTTGTGGGGACCTGTAGTATATCTCCTCTCTCTTTGCACGTTTCCTGTCTTTTTTTATCTGACACAAGTTTATAAACCGAGCCCTCAAAAAAAAAAGACACAAATGAAACCAAACTGTTTGTGTCAGTGAGGTGAGGAAGTTGGTGTTTCTCGATAGTTAAACAAGCCAACTCTTAACCCAAAGATCATGCGATAAGAACCTGCTCATGTTCTTCCTTTTTTATGTTTGTGAGCCATGTTTTACTAAGTTCAGAACAAGGTGAACATTTTTGACCCTTGTGATTTATTCTACTTTACAGTTCTTGGCAGTGGACACACAGCTGCTGCTTGGCAACAAGGAAATGTCCCTGAGCCCAGAGGAATACATCTTTGCTGCTCTTAACTTGTACATGGATATCATCAACATCTTTCTCTACATTCTTTCCATCATTGGAAGGGCCAGGGGCAGTTAAACAGGAAGAACGCAAGATTTGATATTTGAAGAATTTCATTTTCTTTGAGTTCATGTTTAGAAGTGAGTTTCCATAATCTATCTTGTCTTGTAGTGTGTTCCAATCACAGAGTTTCAGATATGTTTTATTCACGCTGTAAGTTTTTTTCTAATATTATATAAATAGATGTCTATGTTGTGTTTTGAGGTTTTATTTTAATCCTGTGCTGTGGTATAAGAATCACTTTGAACAGTATAATGAACTTGGTAGCAGGTATGGTTTCATCAGTTTCACTTTGAGGGCTGTTGGGTTTTTCCATGTAAGCTACGTCAGTAGATGAGGACCTTTATTCTCTAAACAAATCAGATAAGCTTGTAAGTGGACCTTGACTTTTTTTAATCAAACTTCTATCTTCAAGTTCAAGATTTATCTTTTATGCTTAAACTGTAAGCCTGCTGTGATAAGACAAGCTAACTGTGCACTAGATGGATCCCCAACAACTGCTGAACTTGAACATCAACAAATCCATTGCCATGAAAACAAAACAAATGGCATCAGCAGGGAAAGACAATAAAGTATAAACAAAAGCTAGACCTTTTTTGGACATTTTTATGAAGCTTCTTTTTTCAAGTTAAAGAGTAATCTTTAATAACGTTTTTTCTTAAATTCCATCTCTGTAGTTTGTATTGAGTGCAAGAGTCCTTCCAAAACATCTTTGTTATTTTGTTGTGATTTGATTTGTGTTTCTTTTACTAAGAAAGCTTTGGTCAATTGTTGCTCAGCTTTTTCATTGGGAGCCTCAAAATGGACCCTGAGCAAGCCGCCACTGCCTTGCTGTCAAAAAGCAAAGAGCTAGAGCAGGAAAATAGTCAGTTGAGGTCGAAGCTGGTGAGGTCGATGCTGGGTTTCAACGAGGAAAAAGCAGACCTGAACACCAGGACGCAGAACTTCAGGGATGACACTTGTGAGGAATTACCAGGTATTGCAGTTTTTTTTTCTGCCACTAGATGGCAGCCAGGCTGTGGTTAAAGTTATAAGGACACTGGTAAATGGAATATTAATGGCCTTTTAAAGGAACTATTCAAACACAGAACTAGTCCTTTAATCAGGTCAGTTTCATTGCTGTCTGATTACAGAAGTAATGTCTGCATTTTGTTGTACTTTGTTGATGTATCTTTATTCCTTTGATAAAGACTTCTTCAGGTGTCAAGCCTTATAATGGACTATTTGCATTTCCATGTCATAGTTACAGTTAATGGGATGAATCTGATCAAGTTTCCAAGCAATAACATTTTAAAGAAACATATGTAAATTACGATCTACTTAAGATCAGTCTGAATTAAATAACCTATGATTCTGTCAAAACAAGTCAAAATGATGTACAATGCATGAAGTAAAATAACTCAAAATCAGTCAAAAATGAAACTTATAACTGCAGATAAGTTCTGTCTACTTAGGATGTTAAGCAGATCATTTTTATTGTAGCTTTGATTTTGGTACAGAAAAATCCCTTTGAGGACCATAAGGTATACAGACAGGTCACAGCAGTAATAGATCAGGGTTTTATTGAAAAGCCTTAAAAGTAAGCAAAAATATATTGAGACCCTGTTGTAAATAACAGTCCTGTGCAGCTTCTGACCTAAAGCTCCTGTGAGGATATCTCTGATTGTGTTGATTTTGGTGTCCCCAAATGTGAATGCTGCTTATCTTCTAGGCATTAAAAATGATAAAACAGATACTGTCAGTCTTTTTGTCTGTTTCATAGCCAGTTACAAACCCCTCACAGGAGCTTTTAGAAAAAGAACTTGGCACATTTTTTCATATTCTTGTTAGTAATTGACTTTTCACTCCTTACCTCTGTGAGTTTTCACTGTGAGAAGATAAACGTATGTAAGTTATTGTGTCTTTAAAGCATCCACTCTGCTCTTCATTGTTGAGGATTAAAAATAACTTCATATGTTTCATCAGTTTGCTCAACCTCAGGAAGAACACCAACCTGCTCTTTTTGGCAAAAGACCTGTGATGAGAGAAACTTCAGCAAAAACTTGCAGCTGTCAAAAGTCAAAAATGAAGCCCGAACCTCGTCTCCCATTGACTTCAAGTCTTTCCTCCTGAGCTCGATGCACACTGACACCAGTGAGAAGGCAGAGTCTCGAAGCTGCCAGACAGATGTTTCTCTGAATGTTGAAGGTAGTATATCATGGTGAGATTTGAACAGTAACAGTGCTGCTACCAGAAAGCAACATTAGTTTATCTTTATTTCATTATCACAGATGAATCCAGGATCCTGGGAGAGGTTGCCTTCCAGCTGGACAGGAGGATTCTCTCATATGTCTTTCAGGGCCGTAGGAGGCATTATGGTTTCACTCTGATCAACATACCAGACAAGATCAGAGAGGTGAGGGAAAAGAGGGGGGTGGGGTTAAGGGAAAGAACATGCAATTTATCTAATTATTGGTTGATTAAAACAAAATTAGTCAGCTCATTCTATTTGCAGGACTCACAGAGAAGTAACAAGCTTATTTCTTTCCTCTTGCAGGTCAGCACACATTCACTGACAGGGAAGGTAGATGACGGCTATCGGCTTTACCTCACTCAGAGGTATACTGACCTCATGGAGAGGTTGAGTCAGCTCGGGTTTAAAACAGCCCTTCACCCTTTCTTTACTGAATTTATTGTCAACACCTTTGGGATCCTAAGAGAGAGGCCTGGTGTACACAGCATATGCAATAATCCAGACTTTCTGATGAAGGCTATAATGACCATAGCACCTAAAAAACTTCAGGAGGATCTGATGCTTGTGCTCGCCTGCCTTTGCGACATGGCCCAGAAGGATGGAGACCATCTTCTTTTATGGTAGATGTAACTGTACTCCCCTCTGAAAGACTGCAGAGAAATAAAGAGTGAGAAAATACAACATTTTATGAATTTGATGTGGCTGATTTTGTCAACAAAGACAAAGTTCCTGAAAATATAACAAAAAAAAGACAAGGTTGCTTAGCCCTGAATAGATTGAATAGATACATATACCTGGATGTTATATGGATTGTTATTTCAACTCATATTCAATTATATCCAAGGTTTAGAGTGTCATGATTTCCGGATTTAGGTAGCCTATTGTCACACAGAGTTTGTTTTGAACTTCCTGTTCTCTCATTTCGATATTTAATATCTCCTGCAGGCTAAATGATCCTCATTGCTATTATCAAACTATTGTGACTTATTCTGTAATTACCTTAGTTAGGGGGGGATAACACACTGTTGTAACACACCATGTTGATGTTTGTAATTGAGATTATGCAATAAAATTATCTAAAGAGAAATAGTAAAAGCAATAGAACGTTTTTACTTGCTTATATTATCTATCCTACATAGTAATTTTCAGTGGTGGGCAGTAACAAAGTAAATGTACCTGAGTACAGTACTTCAGTACATTTTTTGAGTATCTTTACTTTTTTATTGTATTATTTTTTGGGGATACCTATTACTTTTACTCCACTACATTCAGAAGATAATTATTGTACTTTTTACTCCACTACATTTCTATCAGTGCTCTAGTTACTCATTACTTTTGCTTTGACATCAGATCATGAATTTCCTTCTCTTTTCTGAAACCTGATCCCTAAGACAGTAAACTGTGTTTGTGTAGTTCTGTTTGTCTCAGTGGTTTAGTCGTACCTGTATATCGTGCGTCTCCACGGTTGAACGTGGAGCAAACACAGAGCAGATTTCACTCAGATCAGGCAGTTCATTTAGATGTGGTAATGATGGCTTTAATTCTCTACTTGAGCACCCATGGCCATATCTTCAGCCCGTGTTAGAATGGAATAAATGAAGAATGATACGTATCTTTTGAAATGTTCTCCTTGTTTCCCACTCTGCTCAAATATACAAAAATTCATTGTCCAACCTGAGAAAGTGTGTTGAGCTACGTAACATTTGTTTCATTCTAGATGAACATTTCAAACTAAGTTGTCTGTGCTTGGAGTAACTTAGTTGCTGTTTTATTCTATGGTATACGATACGATACGATACGATGTACTTTATTGTGAAATTTGTCTTTGAAATCAGTGCTGCACATGTTACCTGCTTCTTCAAAGATCACCACAATGACACAAAAACACATAAATGAATAAGAAAAAAAAAAAAATAATAATACACATTCATACAACACACAGCATAACCTTAAAGAGAGATAGTTTTTAGAGATTTCAAGTAATGTTTTCCAAATAAACAGAAAGTAACTGAATGTACTCCTATGTATTCTTGACTGCACTTGTGTATTGTGAAAATACAAAGTTTTGAGATATTTTAAGAAGTACTTTGAATACTATAAGTATTTATAAAAGCAAGTACTCCAGTACTTTAAATCAAGTAATAATCTGACAGAGCACTTTTCACTTGTATTGGAGTAATATTTGACCTGGAGTATCTATACTTTGACTTCAGTAATGAAGATGTGCCCTTTGTCCACCACTGCTCACTTTCCAGGTCGACTCAGGTAAGTGTCATGAGAGCCCAGCACCATGACAACGCCACGGTGGGCGTGGTCTAATAGTTCGCTGAGCCGCTGAGAGCAGGGTGGTCTTCTTACGTTCAAGCAACCACTTCAATGAACTGCTTCTCTTGTATCAAGAGAACATTTCCTCTGAATATGTGACATGTGGTTAAAAGAGTTACACATGTCTGTAGATATGGACTCATCAGACGGACTGTCCCAGTTCACGTGATAAGGTAAGACGGTCAGGACTGCCACGTTAGCTGAATGTGTTAAGCTAGCTAGGACAGGTGACAGCTCTCTACTAGGATCACTAAATGTAATGAGCATGTATTGAATGTACGGGTTTTGTAGCCATGCGGTATAATAATAATATAGTGACGTGTAATAGATATCAAAGCGTAAGCGCAACGCTGGGTACAAAAGTCTCTCTTCATCGTTTATGAAGTATAACTGTTAGCTTAGCATACCTGTCAACAGGCGATATCTGTGACATCCATCTAACCTACCTGTATGAGTGAACTGAACAAACATGGAGACGCAGAAAGCTCGCATGATTTTAGATGAAAGACTACGCGAGGTTAAATTTACACCACTGTCTTGTGGATGGGATGTAGGTAGGGGGTCTGGAACTTCCTGGTTGTATTCTATGAATGGCTGCTACATGTGTACAGAGGTAAATCCGAAGATTGAATGCAACATACTGACGTTAGAGGGCAAATACACACCAAAACACCCTTTTCATTATTTACAATATAGTACATTGATTCGCACTTTGTGACTCAATTATAACTTATAAATAATTTGAAATAAAAAATGTCCAAAAGATAAGAAACACTTTTTTTTTTAAATGTACAACTCAAATATATTGGGCTGCTTTGTGCTTGTAAGCTCAGATCAAAGTGTGGTGTTCAGACAGGCTGTTTAACCCTCCTGTCATGTTACGTGTCAAATTGAATCTTTTAAAAGTCTATTTTAGGCAATATATGTCTTCCAAACCAGCTAAATGCAGCATCAAAATCTGGGCAGCATGTGACAGAAGAGGAGCCTTGTTAATTTATCTTCATCACTTCATAACAAATAAAAATTCAAAATGTAAAATAAAATAAACAAAAATCTATGTCATGTTAAACTATTGTATTTATATTTAGGGCTTTCCAATGTACATTAAAAAAGTTTTAACATTAATTTCAATGAAAAACGAGTGAGTTATCCTCATTGAACCATGATCTGTGAGAATTAAAGAACACCAATGGACTAAATCTTGATTTAAATGGTTAGTAATGGAGTTAAAAATTAGATCTAAAAAAATGTGTATTGGGAGTTTTTAGTGTTCTGACACTTTTGGATAATTGAATATGCCCCGGCTCAAATTGACACAGGAACATTATTGCTGTTCCAGAGAAACGAACGTAACAGGAGGGTTAATGCAGTTTCATTCTGCAGATGTTGACAGCTGGATTATAGTCTGTATACAACATGTTGTTCTCCTTGCCTCCTTAAAAGTCAGAATGATGTGTTGCATAATCTTGCACTAAGCTTTCCCGATCTTCCTTCTACATTTGACTGCTCTGCAGACATACCTGTTTGCCTCCTGTTTTTCCATGACGGCATGCATGGGCATGACTTTAACGTGTAAATAAAAGCCAGCTTGAGAACACACTGTGTAAATGTTTATGCAGATTACAAGAGCAGATCCATGTCATGACTTTGTGTTTTTTGTGTGTGTTGTGTGTGTCCTAGTGACTGTTGGAGACATTGAGACATTGCATTGGAATGAGCTGAGACCTAAGGACCCAGTGTCTTTCATCCTGATTGATGCATAGAAAAAGGGAAGAGGAATGGCCCTACAAGCGTCTCCATTTCCTAATGAGTTTGTTGCATGCCTTCATGCCGTGGGATGGGCTCTTATCCTGCCTTGTTTTTGGTCTCTTGATCAACTCATTGCTGTGTGCAAGTCAACCACCCTGGAGCAAACCCAGCGACAGGAGCAGGAATGCTACCTCCACCCACTCAAGGTCTTCTTTGGATTCATTCTCTTCTTCATTCTTTTTCTTGTTACAGCTCCCCTGGCCTTCCTTGGCTTTCTGCTGTGGGCACCACTGCAGGCCTGCCGCAGGCCCTTTTGTTACCACAGGGAGATACCCTCCACAGCAGAGAGAGAGACACACAGGGGCTTTGAGCTGGTAGGAAAGGCATCGTTTGGTTTTGCCACGGCCAACCTGTGTCTCTTGCCTGAAGGTCTTGCTCGTTTCAACAACTTGGGGAACACCCAGCACAGAGCAGCAACCATTGGTCAGCATATTGTGCAGGGTATATGCAGACCTCATATCCGCATTTTTATTGACTCCCCTAGCAGTTGTGGTACTCTAAGCCCTTCAAACAGCATACTTCCCACAGCTAACTCATCTACATATGGGTCTACAGATAGACAGGCACAGCCCCCTGTAGGTAGTTATTCAGACTCAGCTGAAGGACATGTTTCAATCCCAAAATCCAAAAGTAGTGACGGTGTGGTATGTGAACCCTGCGAAGATACACAACAGTCCTTCGCTGAGACACCGTCACACCTGTTTAATTCCAATCAGAACTCCAACCAGCAGGACAAGACAGGACACCGGAGTGCCCCTCGAGCTCTGCTCTCTCAGGGCCTCCGTCAGCAGGGCAATCCACCGTGGGAAGTCTCGACCTTGTTTCCAGCCAATGTGGACATCCTATGCCTTGAGGAGGTGTTTGATAAGAGGGCGGCAAAGAAGCTTACCGAAGTACTGAAACCAGTGTTTGGACACATCCTGTACGATGTTGGTGTTTACGCCTGCCAGCCACCATGCAGGTGTTCCTCTTTCAAGTTCTTCAACAGTGGCCTGTTCCTAGCAAGCAGGTTCCCTGTGCTCGAGGCCCAGTATCACTGGTTTCCCAACAGCCTAGGGGAAGATGCACTAGCTGCAAAGGGCCTCCTTTCTGTTAAGGTAAGTTGCTTAATGTCTTGAGTGGAGTTGCCTTCAAATGTACTTTTTCTGTTGATTAGATTGTTTAAATCATTATTTATTTATATAAATAATTTACGCTTTGACCATATTGTGAAAAATAAAACAGTATTTGTTAATGTTCTTGAAATTCTTAGGTCCTCATTGGAAAGAATCAGAAACAGAAGAAAGTGGTTGGCTATTTTAACTGCACACATCTTCATGCACCAGAAGGCAAGTCACATTTTCTTGGTCTTCTCAAAGTCTCTCAGATTTTCCCAGCGTTCCTTAAGACAACAGAGATTATGAAGGTCTGTTACAGCTTGTGGAATCTTGATTAATATCCTCTATTATAATCATGCATTTTCCTTAAATATAATCATGTTTTTCTTATTATGCTCATGTATTCTTCTTTTAACAATTATATTCATATGTTTTCCATTTTATATGTTTTATTGAAGAAACCAGCAAATAGTAAGGCATAAGGCCAGAGATCTGTGCAGATCTCTGAATAAAGGTGAGACTGAGGTCAGAGCCCCAGTTTCTGCAAGTTCAATGTAGGTTCAGCTCAGAGGTGGTAAATTCATCGATTTATAAGTTGTTTTACAAAGACCGAGAACCAACCCTAGCCTCATATTGCAGTTGAATGTAAGCGAAGGGGATTTTTTGGTAACTATGGCAAACGCTTTGTGTTAGATAAAAGAGCCGACGTACGCTTTTAAGAATTGTTGATATGTGCTTTTGATAACCACAAATGTCGTAAGATGAATACGATATGTGCAAGACGCGTGCTTTTTGTAAACCACTAGACTGAGGAAATGTCTCTGTTGTTTCCAGGGTACGATGTTCACCTGACAAGACCCTTTGCTCACCCTTGATTGCAACTCACCCACACCTGTTACCCCCCCTCCTTTCTCCCTCTCCCTTTGTTCTTCCTTACGTATGAACAACTGTATTAAGGTCACACATACACATGTTTCCCCCCTCCCTTTTTCCTCCCTTATGTTTGAAGAACTATAAAGTATTGAGCATCTCTGTCATTTAGCGGAGAAATTCAGATGCTCTTTAGTATGCTGTAACTTCTCTCTCATGCTGCATGTATAAACTTTGTGTGTAAACTTTGATACTGAATTCGAAGCCTCATTTCTGATCACTGCTCCGCTGGACGCTGGCCAGGGTCACGCCACCACAAGCTGGTCTGTTATTGTGTTTCTTTTTTCTGATTCAGGTGAAGGAGAAGTTCGCTGTGAGCAGTTAAACATGGTAACAAAGTGGATCGGGGATTTTCAAGCAGTTAACGGACGACCCGATGAGGAGGTCGCTTTCGATGTGCTGTGTGGAGATTTGAACTTTGATAACTGCTCACCAGGTATGTTTCTGACAAATTTCAAGTTTTTTAAATATATGCAAAATATGATTGAATATTTCATCACATTATCAGTGACTTGTACATGAGCATCTTAATCAAATGTTGGTTTTGCTTTTGTAGATGACACTCTGGAGCAGAATCACTGTTTGTTTGAGGACTACAGAGACCCGTGCAGGGCAGGACCTGGAAAAGAGAAGCCCTGGGTCATAGGTGCATACTATTTTTAACTATTTCCTCACACTATACTGCACACATGTTGGACAAATGTTGAAGCTCATACAGTATTTATATCTGTTAACCTCTGAAGGTACTCTGCTGGAGCAGCCAACACTCTATGAGGATGATATAAGTACCCCAGAAAAACTGCAAAGGTATACTGAATTCCACCTTCAACATCCCTGAATTCATCAGTGATGTTGTTTTTTCTGAAAATGATCTTCTATGTCAAGTTGATGTTGAGATCCATTCTGTCTTCTCTGTGTAGAACTCTGGAGAGCGAGGAGCTGAGAAAGCAGTATATCTCCCCTCCTGTTCCTGCATATGGCCGTCCTTTGGTTTATCCTGAGGCTGACCAGCCGTGGATCGGACGTCGGATTGACTACATTCTGTACCGTGAGAGCTCCATCTCAAAGCGCTGTAAAACAGTACGTGTTACTCTCTCCTCTTCTTAGCTTTCTCCTTTTTTATTTCTCCTTCTACATCTTTAAAATTACACGTTTCTTTAAGACAATCAGTTCTAAGTAGATGTGGTGTAACCATAATTGTTGCAGCACCCTGACTCAAGACTGACTCAAGCCCTGATTTTCAGGATTTGTGACTTGACTTGGACTAGAGCACTGATGACTTGGACTCTGTATTAGGACTTTGAATATGGAGCCGGACTAAACATAATTTATTGTTAGAGACTGTTTTGGTTTGTTTATTGGTAATAGGAATGAATACTTTATCAGTTTTCAGCAAGGACTGGCATGTGTATTTTCACCAGCATAGATGTGACAAATGTGTGTTTTGCTCTTAAAACATTTTTGAGTAATACGAGAAATAGCAATGAAATGTGGTGAAATCAGGAGGAAAAAGAAGGGGACAAACTTAAACTTTAACAGACATCTGTCCAGGCATAACCAGAAATGTAAGAGAGATGCTAAAGTTAGTTAGCTACTTACACTGTGTATCATGTTGGTGTTAGCAAGCTCACAGTTAGTTTAGCATCTAAAGGGACTCAACCACTGGGTCAAAGATGTTTAGTTAGTCAAAATTCAGATTTTGAAACAATGACCGGTCTCCCTAGTAAGAGAGGCACGATGCACTTTTACCTACAACACGCAGAACTGTTGGAATCTCCAGACATGCCGACAGGATTAGTCAGAATTAATATGTGAAATGGGTTCTCCACACATCTAAAAGGTCCCACGTAGTCAGTCTAGGTTCGTACAGTGAATAGTTTGGAGTGAGATCACACTCTTGGTCATGATAAATCATCTCACAATAAGGACTCCACACAGACTCAGAAGTAGGTAATGGAGATTTGACTTGGACTCGAGTCGTATTCTTCTCTGGTGACTCAAACTCTCCTCAGACTTGAACACTGTGGATTCGAGACTTGACTCAGACCTGATGTTTGGTGTCTAGTCTACAACACTTCTTACCTCACAAGTCATTCTGAATAGATTAGCATAACGCATCTGTTTAACTTTCACACTGTTTTTTTCAATGCAGGAAATCGAAGAGGTAACCTTCATTACGCAGCTGGCCGGTCTTACGGACCATATTCCTGTGGGCTTGAGACTGAATGTATCTATGGACACAGACAATGCTGATGAATGAGAGCTATAATGAACACAGAATCATAAAGGGAACGACATGTAAAAAAAATATAAATTGCTCTGATCTATTTTGGCACAAGAAAAGTTTTTCTTTAACATACTTGAGTTTGTGATTTCAGTGACAATGAACAGAACAATGAGATGATACCTCAAGCAAAGTTTATTCAAATGTTATAATGTTTACAATTTTATACATAGAGGTGTGTTTTTGACAGAGTTATTGATTTTGTAACACAATATATTTGTAGGATTTTTTCATTCAGAATTATTTCCTACAGAAATAAAATTTTAAAGAGTTAATTTTACACCATGTCTCTTGCTTTTGTATGTATCATCATTCATACATTTTATAGTTTGATAATGCTGGGCTAACAGTAACATGAAAACCTTTGATACATCAAAGTTGACAGCCATGATCATGTTCCAGTCACAGTCTGGTAGGTGAGATTGTTAAAGACATTGTCATCATATTTTTAATTAAAAACTAAGTATTTAATTTAAGATTCGGTATTCTAAGTATGATAAGGAGTCAATTTCATGGTTATTTAATCATTTAGTCAATTCACCATTTTTATTATTGAATTCTATTAAAGGCTTTTTTCTTTTACTGAAAGTAGTTTAAATATGTCATGCATTTAGTTAAAAGAGTGTGTGTTTACATCTTCTGAGAAAGTTGGTCGTCATCATTTGTGCGTATGCATGGTCTGAGGAAGTTCTATTTTTGTTTGCAGTGTAAGAATAAATTCAAGTAAGAATATATTGATGAATCCCAGATTTGTGTTTCAAACGTTCGTATGCACGGTTTAAGCACATATTCGTGCTTACGCACTGTTAGTGAATGAGGCACATTGCCTTTTTGACAGGGCAATAAAAGCAGGATGAGCAAGTGTTGTCAGAATCAAATGTAGTTAGTAAGATTTAAAGTAAAATTGACTTAGTTGAGATTGTGTAAAAGTGGATAAGGGGGTTATTGAAAAGATACTATTTCAGATTGTTAGCTGCATCACCAGGTTAAGCCAGGGTGTAATACTATATTATTTATATTAATGTATTAATAATTATTATAATTAATGTATTATACATTTTGTATGTTTTGTTTTTTTTAACAATATGTTTATTGAGTTTTTAACCATTTCAAAAGACACACAAATACAATTAAAGAAATTCTAAGGAAAAAATAAATAAAAATTATATATACACTACCGGTCAAAAGTTTTAGAATACCCTAATTTTTTATCAAACATTTTCCAAGTTTTTATTGAAAATTATGTAGCTCAAAGTCATATTGTGCTCTGAAATGAAAACATCGAACAAATAAACAATTTAATTTCAAAAATAAATAATGGAATCAATTCAATAACAAAATGTAGTCTAAACTTTTGACTCATCGAGGTAGCCACCTTTGGCACCTTTTTCTGGCCATTTATTAAGCAACACATTACTTTCTGGAGTACAAGACTGTTCAAATATTGCTCATGAAAGTATAGTACCACAGTGTGTTCCAACACTACTTTTATGCAGACAAAGGGGGTTGTAAATAATCAAGGACAGTTGGGACACCTGTAAGAATCGGTAGTACCAACTTTCAAGGCTTGACTCACCTCAATTGCTGCAAAACAGCAACCCATTTCTTGTTCCTTGAGAAAGGCCTTTTCGTATAATTCTTAAACCAACTTTCTTTTTTCAGTTTGGGGTAATCTTACCCTTTCTTTTTTTTTACGTCTGTCAGTTCACCACTTACTTTTTTACCATTTAAAGCTATTCAATGGACGTGAACTGCTTGGATTTCAATAAAAAAGTGGAAAAATTGAGGTGTTCTAAAACTTTTGACCGGTAGTGTACATACACATGCACATATATAAAATATATAAAAACAAACAAACAACCAAAAAACCTTAATTACAAAATGTTACAACATTATTGTTATCTGTATTAACTAAAGATAACCAAAGGGAGTACATTGCCATAGATGATTATTTATCACAAATATTCTGTCCGAAAACAGTTTCTACAAAAACTTTTGTTTGTATTTATAATTATTTCTTTAATTAATATTATTTATAGTCTGTTTATTACCAGGGAAATCTTAAAAAACTCGGATTTACAGGTCAACCGTTTGGAGCCTATAGGGTGCGCACTTGAGTGATTGTAGGATATAAAACCAACGAAGAAGCTTGGCGAACCAATCACAAGCCA
Organism: Notolabrus celidotus; assembly: GCF_009762535.1. Lineage (NCBI taxonomy): Eukaryota > Metazoa > Chordata > Actinopteri > Labriformes > Labridae > Notolabrus > Notolabrus celidotus. Next base: position 18,568,014 of record NC_048283.1, read on the forward strand.
AGGACGAAATACACTTCCGGTATCAGTTCGACTTGTGTATTCGGTGATATTTCTACGTTATAAAAGTTAAAATTATGAGTATTCTTCATCGCTCCAAGAAGCTGCTTGTATCGGCATTGAAAAGTAACGTGTTGCTGGAGCACACCGGGGTTTGTTCAAGCTTCAGTTCGGCCTCCAAAGCTCGTTGTTATAGTCTGTGTCTCCCTCGACGTTTTACACCATATGTGTCCTCCTCATGTCAGTATTGGCATCATCATTTAGACACCAACAGATTATATTCAGAGGTGTGGAGTGAAAATAGTTCAAGTATCAGTACCGATCTGTTACAAGAGGAGTCACCTATGATAGAAAGTGACCACAGAGACCTGAGACAAAGTAAGTAACTCTTAATTATATGATTAGTAGGTTAATTAAACAAAATGCAGATTACATTGAGGGAGTTTTATTAATTTCGTGTATTTTTTTTTAAAGGAACATTGTATAGTTCCAGTTTGTCAAATGCAACTAAGTTTCTTTTCATTGTGTTACACTTTTAATTGAATTAGGGGTGGAAAAAAGATTAAAAATTTCAGTCCTAATTTACAGAAATTAACCGATTTAATACTTCTTATACAAGAAAAACAGCAATTCCTCACATTTGAGAAGAGGAGAATTGAGAATGCTCTACACTTACAGATTACTTCCACAATTTCTGTGAAGTTGCTTGAGTCACTGGGTATTCATTTCAGATCTAGGCTTTGTGGAATGAATGGTCATTGCTATAAATTGAATGATAATGTATTAATTAGGAAAGTAATGATCAATCAATGGATAATGAAATGTGTGTTATAGTTTAAGCTTCTATAATGAAAGAGAGCACTCACCCTGCATTCCTTATTTTTAGTAATATTATTTCTGTGCTTAGCATAAATAGCATTTCAATAGCTACCATGCAGTGAAACAATAAAAGAGCTAAATATATGTCTTGAATGATATTCTTCAAAACGTGTCACTCTCTTCCTCCAGAATCTCCTGAGTCCTTCACTCTTGATGTGCTGGTGTCCCTGCTTCGTCAGGAAAATGCAGTGGACATCTGCGTGGTGAAAGTACCAGAACAGATCAAATACACAGAGTACTTTATTGTTGTCAGCGGTTTGTCACAGAGACACCTCCATGCGATGGCACTTTATGCTATCAAAGTGGTAATTCTTTATTTTATCTTCCTGTACTTCTTTAAAACTGACATGTACAATGAGTTTCTGCACACTGATGCTAAATATGATATTTAAATATTCCTGCAGTACAAGTTTCTGAAGAAAGAAGGGGAGCCAAATGTCAAAATAGAAGGAAAGAATGCAGAAGACTGGATGTGTATTGACTTTGGTATGTAAACATTACAGACATTAGAAGATATTTCTAATGTCTCAGTTAAACAGTTTATGGAGACTGATAGTTTTAGTTGAGCTGCTAGTTCATTCACTTTCTTGCTCCTGTGTGTCTTAGGGAACATGGTTTGTCACTTCATGCTACCTGAGACCAGGGAAGTGTTCGAGTTGGAGAAACTCTGGACTCTCCGCAACTATGATGAGCAGCTGATGAGCATCCCCGCAGAGACACTACCAGAGGACTTCATTTATGAGGCTGAAGTCACTAAGTGACAGCACAGGACAAATCACCTCTGTATTTAAATACTTAATTACACCTTTATAACGGATATATGGATTCATCCTTTGCTAACCCTCTGAGGGAAATGAATAAGATGAATCATCTCTGGACAAAAACATTAGATTCTGGGAAAGGAGTTCAGAAGAGGATGCAGGAGCAGCAATAGAAAATACCATAATTAAAGTTTGATGGTATTTGATTCTGCTAAAGAAAACATGCATGTTTTATTTTGATGGTTACAAATAAATTGTTTTTATATAATTGTAGTTTTTGGAGTATTATTAAACCGATATTAATTGACTGTGTGAAAGTGTTTTAACCAGTGGTGGACAAAATACACAGTTTTATTACTTAAATCAAAGTATAGATACTCCTGGTCAAATACTACTCCAATACAAGTGAACATTGCTCTTTCAGATTATTATTTGAGTTAAAGTACTGGAGTACTTGCTTTTAAAAATACTAAAGTATTCAAAGTACTCCTTAAATAATCTCAAAATGTTGTATTTTCACAATACATAAATGCAGTCAAGAATACATAGGAGTACATTCAGTTACATCATGTTTATCTAGAAACCATTACTTGAAATCTCTAAAAACTATACCATGGAATAAAAACAGAAACTAATTTACTCCAAGCACAGACACCTTAGTTTGAAATGTTCATCTGGAATTAAACAAATGTAACTTAGCTCAACACGCTTTCTCAGATTGGACAGTGAATTTTTGTATGTTTGGGCAGAGTGGGAAACAGGGAGAACATTTCAAACGATACGTATCATTCTTCATTTCAAAAACCTCTAACACGGGCTGAAGATATGGACATGGGTGCTCAGGTGGAGAATTATAGCCATCATTACCACCTCTAAATGAACTGCCTGATCTGAGTGAAATCTGCTCTGTGTTTGCTCCACGTTCAACCGTGGAGACGCACGATATACAGGCACGGTTAAACAACTGAGACAGACGACTACACAAACACGTTACTGTCTTAGGGATCAGATTTAAGAAAAGAGAAGGAAATTCATGAGCTGACTTCAAAGCAAAAGTAATGAGTAACTAGAGCACTGATAGAAATGTAGTGGGGTAAAAAGTACAATAATTGTCTTCCGAATGTAGTGGAGTAAAAGTAATACGTTTCCCCAAAAATAATACTCAAGTAAAGTACAGATACTCAAAAAATGTACTTAAGTACTGTACTCAAGTAAATTTACTTTGTTACTGTCCACCACTGGTTTTAACTCAGCCACATACTTTGATGAACTTCAGATCATAGACATGGACATGGAAATATGCTCAGCATTAACATGTTAACTAAAGTATGTGACGTCTACCTGTTCAACATTTGTACCAACCAGCAGCCAAGTGAGTATTCCAACAGGAATTGTTCTTTCAAAATTGAAGTGATTTAAAAAAAAATTGCCATAACAGTCATGGCAATGACTGGTCCTACTTCCCTGTTCTTTCTGTTTTATCTTTTCTTTTTTTTTTTTACATTTAAATTTATTTTTTTTTATATATTTTTTGTCACTTCATTTTTTTTTTTATAAATCTTTTTATTAGGGACACAATCAGAGCAAAATACAGTGATGTCAATACAAAATATACATTGTCCGTCTTTTTTTCCCTAACAAAACAATGAATATTGTCTCTGCATTCAAAGAAAACTATAAAAAAAAAAAAAAATTATCTTTTAATAATTTATTTTCCTCACCTTCCACCCAAGATTTACATTGAGAGCAATGCATTTTCCAAAAGCAAGATTTTAGACCTTATTTTCCCAAAGAAAAGATGACATGGGGTCATCCAAACAGACCACTTCACTTAATGCTTTCAAAATAAAAATCAAACAAGTGAATTGCTCCCTCCAGATTGGCAAGTTGTTCGTCAAAGTGTTGGGTGTGAGATGAATTCACTCTGCACTTATGTGTGCTAAAAGATTGTTTCGTGAATTGGTAACACACGTGGGTGTTCTGCACTTTGGCAACTCGGAGAGCTGCAACAGTCTGTGGAGTCTTTGGTAGAAAACCAACATCTAAGACACCACGCCATGTTACTCCCAGGCAAACACTGTATATTTTGATTATGGTATGAAACTTGTCAACATTTTTAGATTTATGTCATGAAAAACATTTTATTCTTTGAAGATTAAATCATTAAAAAACAGATTTTTGTTGAGATTTAGAGCCTCAGGTAGCTCAGGTAAAACAATAATGCATAAGTACACACAATATACTCTCATAACTCTTAGCAAGTTACCACTCCGTTTCATTGTCTTGATGCAAGTCCAGCTGGATGAGAACATTAGCTAAATGTGAAAATGTAATGAAGCAGACAGGAGAAGCCTACATGGAGCCTGGGAGTACTTCATATTTTCTCTTTGTGATTGTTCTGTTTTTACTCTCTGAAACTGTCTGAAAATAAATGACTCATACTTATTAGATAATCGTGAGTTTGAACAACTACACATAAGAGAATTTCTGGCGTTTCACCCTCTAAATGTCACTATGTTGACTTAAAATTGCTGTTTATTCTAAAATATTAATAAATTGGACAAAGACCGTTAACCTAATAGCACCTATCGTCGGCTAGGGATATTGGTGAAGGTGATTGCACGAACCTAATAGAGTAATAAATCCAATCTGTTTCTGAATCTTTGTTTCTTTTGTGTCACAAAGTGTGTTAAACCGACTGCTTTCCAGTGGAATATAAAATGACTGCTGAGGGGAACAAGAGGAAGATATAAGTTCCGTGTTTGATTCCAATGTTGCCACGATGGCTTATGATCTCATTAGCTGCTCATCCATTTCACCTACTGTGGTGTAGCCTTTTAACGTTGATGGTGCCAATACACTCAGTAGTGTTCAGAAAATAGAGCATCTTGAAACAGCCTCTGTGTAATAAGCCATTACGTATCGTATTTGCAGCATCAAACAGGAGAAAAAGAAGGGAGTATTTCATTTTGTTTAGCTTCAGTGGGAGTCCTGCAGGTGGGTCAGCACTTGACTGCAGACCTTGTTTCTCTCTCAGTGGAGGGTGCTTATGACAAGTATTACCAGAGAGCCTGTCAACATTATCAGACATGGCACTTTAAGGACTCTCTGTGCTCTATACACCTGGCCCTAATTTGTCAGCAGGGTACTGTCCAGGATCATGTGACTAATTATTCAAATTGGGCATGTATTATCAACCATTACCAATACAGCACAGTAGGTATGTCAGAAATGCAGGTGATGTTTGGTTCTTTGTTAACCCTCCTGTTATGTTGTGGGTCGAATTGACCCTTTTTAAAGTCTATTTTAGGCAGTATATGCTTTCCAAACCAGCTAAATGCAGCATACAAATCTGGGAAGAATGTGACAGAAGAGGTGTCGTATTAATTTATCAACATCACTTCATAAAAAAACAAAATATTCAACATTTAAAATGAAATAAACAAAAATCTATGTCATGTAAAACTATTGTATTTATAATATGGGCTTTCCAATGTATATTAAAAAAAGTTTTAACATGAATTTTAATGAAAATCGAGTGAGTTATCCTCATTGAAGCATGATCTGTGAGAATTAAAGAACACCAATGGACTAAATCTTGATTTAAATGGTTAGTAATGGAGTTAAAAATTTGATTTAAAAAAATGCATATTGGGATTTTTTGGGGTTTTGACACTTTTGGATAATTGAATATGCACCGGGTCAAATTGACCCAGGAACATTATTGCTGTTCCAGAGAAACGAACATAACAAAAGGGTTAAGTAAAATACCAGTGAATGTAAAAAAGGAAAGGATGTCAGTTTTGATACAATGTTCCTGGAAATGATACTTTGATTGATCTGTCTGTTGAAATTGTTACCATAATATGTAAACATGCTGAATTTGTTGGATGGATTTCAGTGTCTGGTGTTAAAGTTTCTGGATTGTGTGTACTTTGCCTGCAAAGGCTGTGCTGTCAGTGTGGAGTAGAGTTCCTATCAGACTGTCACAGGAAACAACAGCACTAATCTACTGTCAAATTTCAGAACAGAGTGCTCTTCAAAGAAAATAGATGCCATTAAAGTCATTTTACCATTCAGAGGCTGAAAGCTTTCTGTGCCCTCTATCAACTGGAATTGAAAATGTGTAGGTTTGAGCAATCTGCTGCCTTATCTTGTATGGTTTGGAGTAATTTGTAGCTATGCTACAAATGGTTCAGACATTGTTTAAAGACAACTACATATCAGTGATAAGTGTTTCAAGTTGAGGACAAGTGTTGTACATGCATGTTGATTAGATACTTGTGAAGCAAACTTATGAGAAAGCAAAATCAATGGTGTTACATCCTCAAGATTACAAAATGGATGTAATTCTTCTAAGGCATTTATCCTCCATGCAAAAGAAGACCAACCTTAACAAACATTATATGGAATCAATATTAGAGGTATAACAAGACCCTGCTGAAAAGCCTCCTTTTCTGATCATGTAAAAAAGTACTGCAGCAAAGACATTTTATTATAATTTAGCTGGTGTTGGCAAGCAGAGAAAACCTTTCAGTGATTTAGTGAATTCACTTTAGAGTCACTAGCAGCATGATAAGTCTCAATAAAACTGATGATGTGTAACCTCTAACGACTAATGATTGTCCGTTGTTTTCACATTAAGTTGAAATATGTTAGAAATACCCAGATTGTGTTTGGAACAAAAAAACAAGTCTGTATAAGGACAAAACAACAACAACAAAACAAAAAATGTCATTAATTTTATAGGCATTAACAATCTAACATTTAATATCCATCTATTATATAAATGAAGAAGAAAATCCAGGAACTGTAGAAATATAATAACAGATAAAATAATTATGTTAAAAATTAATATAAATCAATTCTTCTACATCTTTGTGGATTTACATGTAGTGTTTTTAATGTAAAAATAATTTTGTGGTGCTAAAATTGAGAAAAAATTAAATGACACATTAAGACTTACTGCCATAAATTGGCAACTACTTCATTTTAATAGACTAAAAAAATCTGTTCAACGCTACTTTCAAATAAATAACATTAAATTTATCAGAAGCTGCCAGGTCCTACATGTTTCGGTCTTCCCTCAATATCATAATTGAGTATGTCCATTTGTTTCACTGCTGTGACGTTCAAGGATTTCTAAACTAATGAGACAGTAGAAATTTCTCAGGAGTGTCCTAAAGTGAATGAAACCCCCTCCCTCCCCATCTGACACATGCTGTATAAAACACAGCCAATGCTGGGAGTTTGACAGTTGCATTGGACAGAGAGAAAACAGACTTCAGCGACATTTTGTGTTACATTATGATGTAAGTTTTTTTTCACCTTTTATCTTAAAGTATAAAGCCAGCCAACAATGTCGGATATAGCAGCTTTTGCAATGGGGTATTAATCTAGTATGGAGCTTCTATTTCTGATTTTGAGATTGTTTCATTGTTGGATAAAATATTTTTTTTAGTATGTATTTTGACTAATAATTTTCCCCATGATCCAGGTTTCCTTCAAGCTCTGTGATGACGCTGAGCATTGTGGCTCTCTGCCTGCTGGCTTGTATTCACCCTGGCGTAAATACATATCCAGTCAAGCCTGCTGGTCCCCGAGAAGGCGCGCCACCTGAGGAACTCGCCAAATATTACTCAGCACTAAGACACTACATCAATCTCATTACAAGACAGAGGTTAGTTGTTTTCATTTTATAAATCATTGCAGGTCGAAATTTCTCGCACATGGAAAGAAGCTCTAACGTGTCATCGTGACTCTTTTTATGAACAGATATGGGAAAAGAGACACCCCAGATACGGTGTTCTCAGATGTGTTGCTGAGGGAGAGGGCAGAGAGTATTCCAGGATCAAACTATGTCAGGTAAAAGGTTTAGAAATTACAGATCTTGGTTGCTTTAAAGAGGCTGTTTTTAAAAATGTGGTTTTAAAAGTCATTCTATGAAATGTAGTGCTGCATAATGCATGAAGGAACATCCACAAGAAGCTAGACAAACTTGCTTACAATTGTTAACCAAAACAAAGATGTAACAATCTATTGTTGTCTGAGCAGGCTTTTTATCAGCAGTGATCATCTTCTGGGCATGTTCATTTTATTTCAGCACAAGTTTGTATTTGTGGTGGTGTTCCTTTGAGTGTAATTAAAAGATGTGTCTTACATACTGCTCTTGTATGTGATTGGGGACAGGCACACTTAAATTCGACATGTGACTTCCTTGTCTTTCAGGTATGATGGACTGCCACTGTGGTGATGCTACTGGAGCTGTCATTTCCAGGTTGACTTTTACACAGATGTTGCCATGTCTGTAACTAACGTGAAATGAGCTTCTATTGCATGGAATAAAAAAATTCTGTTATGCAAACACTTTAAGTCTGATGTACACATTTTTTGTAATGAGTTATCTTACTTACTTGGCTTGACAATTCATTATTACTCTCAGTAACTACACAGTCAATGCAGCATGTTTATCAGTATCACTCACTCTGTTCATGGAGTTACAGTGCTCTCTGCTGGTGGGCAGGACACATTTAGAGACAAGGGGGACATAAAAAGCTTTAAATTGATGTTTGGGACCAATACTCCATGCAGATGGAGGTAACATGGAAAATTTGCTGAAAGCTGAGTACACCATAGTGTTGTATTCATATTTTTTTATATGAAGCCAGCCGAAGTGTACCTACAGCCTGCCTGAACAGATTACCTGTTTAATCCTATAAACTGACCTGGATACATCAAAAGCAAATCACGCAACAGAGAATTTTGTAAACTCTATTGTAATATTTGGTCTAAGCCACCAACTCTGTTTTACAATGCATGCTTGCAATCAATACAAAGAAGCCCCAGCAGCTGATGGATGGTACAGATTAGATTATTTGTAGACAGATGCAGCAAGTATGATATACCACTGGTGTCATTTACTATAGCAGGACCAACATTAGATCCTCCTCATGGGGTAAGTTGTTGTCTAATAATGTTTTTTGTTTCCTAAAAGATAATAACAGGATAAAGCTATCCACCTGAGGTTTGCTACAATGTTTGGTAAGAGTGAGGAAATAGTGGGTAAGCTTTGGGCACACTTTCATTTACGAGTGGTAGGACTTTTTTCGTCCGTATGACACACTTTTCAAATGAAGAACTAAGAATATGAGGTCTCCTTGGACGTAAACTCGCGAGTATACACAGCCTAGATGCAAAGCAGACAGATCACAGATGGCATTTTAATTTTTGTTTAGAGGTCATTCAAGTTTTATGAGGGAAACTATTGGGCCTGTCTCGTAATATGCCATTGCGATACATGGGTGGGTTGTGCTGGACTGCACTCTGAGACTAACTTGAAGGCAGTGGATATCATGAGCACAGCTCTGTGTGTGTTTGGACGGGGACCTGAGGGGAAGGGGCGCAGCAGCAGCAGGCAGCAGACACACTGGAAATGCTCCAAGAAGTTTCTATTGCGCAAGTGATACGCGAATTAGACATTTTTGAAATGAGGGCAAGAATGAAAGCGTGACTGGGTGCCATTATTAAAAACAGGTAATGAATCATTCATTCATTTTTTTACAGATACTTCAGCAGGGGTCCCATTGGAGGACCCTTTAGTTTCTCGCCTGCTAGCTTTAGCTAACAAGTCTGAGCCATATTATACTACCGTGAGCTAATAGCTAATAACTTTGACCTGCAGCTGGTTATATCTGAATGCATTTACACGCGAGGACAGCAGCAAGCGACAATGATCGTGTTGCGTTACTAGCTTCTTTGTTAGGTTTGTTGGTGTTTCTCTGATTGACATTTACCGACACAATGAAAGAAAGGGCGCACGGTAACATCTGCTAGCAGTAATTAGCATTGCTACCTTGCGTGCAAACGAAACACTTACTAATAATGAATATTACCGAATGGGCACCAATGACATTAACACTGATGATGTCTACAAAGTTCGATGCTTTCATTTAGAAGATTCCATATAACTCTAATCAGTGTGTTTTGACGATGTTTAATATTTACCAAAGCTAATTACGCACCAATGGCTACTGATCAATTTTAGCCACACGTGCCCAGTGCGCGTGTACTCTGACAGCAGACTGCAGTCAAACTATTTCAGCTTCATGTTGGTCAAAACTAAGAGTTCCTGCAAGAGTTAGCAACTTATTTACCACCATGAGCACCTGGCTTTCACTTCCCACCTGGCTGCTCCTCGTGCGCTCTATGAAGGAAGAATGTAGGCGGTGTGACTGTCTCTCAAGAAACTGCTTAATCTGGGTCACATTACTAAAGACAGGCTGATCAGGGAACTGTAAATGAGCTGTACATTTCTACTAAAACCAGAGCAATGTACTTTTCTGAGGAATCAGATATTCCAGTTCTCACAAAGTCTGACACTCTTGTCTTGACTAGAGTGGTTAATACAGCCAGTAAGATTATAGGGCAACCACAGGTTCCACTCAGTGATGAATATGCACAGATGAGTAGGAAGAAGGCCCTGAACATCACAGGTGTCTCATCCTTTTTCACTACCATTTTGGACTGCTCCCATCATCAGGTCGGTGTTTAGCCACAAATAATGTTTAAAGGAACTCTTTTGTTCCAAGAGCAATTCAATTATTACATTTTTAAATTACAAAATCAAACCTAACTTTTTAATTTTAGCAAGCTCTTAAAATAACAAACTTTAGCATGTATGTATGTGTGTGTGTGTATATATATATATATGTATATATATATATATTTATATATATATATATATATATATATATATATATATATATATATATATATTTATATATATATATATATATATATATATGGCAAGCCGTTCAGGAAATTAATATATATGGAATGAAGTCTGAATATATGGATTGAAAGTCTGAATATATTGAATGAAACTTGATATATATGGAATGAAACTCGATATATATGGAATGAAGTCTGAATATATGGAATGAAACTTGATATATATGGAATGAAACTTGATATATATGGAATGAAGTCTGAATATATTGAATGAAACTTGATATATATGGAATGAAACTTGATATATACGGAATGAAACTTGATATATATGGAATGAAGTCTGAATATATTGAATGAAACTCGATATATATGGAATGAAGTCTGAATATATTGAATGAAACTCGATATATATGGAATGAAGTCTGAATATATTGAATGAAACTTGATATATATGGAATGAAACTCGATATATATGGAATGAAGTCTGAATATATTGAATGAAACTTGATATATATGGAATGAAACTTGATATATATGGAATGAAGTCTGAATATATTGAATGAAACTTGATATATATGGAATGAAACTTGATATATATGGAATGAAGTCTGAATATATGGAATGAAACTTGATATATATGGAATGAAGTCTGAATATATTGAATGAAACTCGATATATATGGAATGAAGTCTGAATATATTGAATGAAACTCGATATATATGGAATGAAGTCTGAATATATTGAATGAAACTTGATATATGGAATGAAACTCGATATATATGGAATGAAGTCTGAATATATTGAATGAAACTCGATATATATGGAATGAAACTCGATATATATGGAATGAAGTCTGAATATATTGAATGAAACTTGATATATATGGAATGAAACTCGATATATATGGAATGAAGTCTGAATATATTGAATGAAACTTGATATATATGGAATGAAACTCGATATATATGGAATGAAACTCGATATATATGGAATGAAGTCTGAATATATTGAATGAAACTTGATATATATGGAATGAAACTTGATATATATGGAATGAAACTCGATATATATGGAATGAAGTCTGAATATATTGAATGAAACTTGATATATATTGAATGAAACTTGATATATATGGAATGAAACTCGGAATATATGGAATGAAAAATCACGTCATGTATGGCCTGCGCCATCTTGTCTTTCTGGGGTGTGATCATAGGGGTGTGATTTTGTTTTCCGGTTAGACGTAGCTTTTAGTAATGCAACCATGAGGGAGGCACGAGATGTTTTCACTGCAATTTTAATTAATGAAGGGGTTATCAACCCCTTGGGTAATGCATGTGCTGTTAAGTCAATCCGTATAGGAAAAAGGAACCCACCCCTCCTCTCTATTAAGTTGGTTTCATCCAAAAGTGATGATCGGACCGTCTGCACAGAGAGACGAGAGGAACACGAAGCAGTGGGCTGCAGAAGCATTTAGGAGGGTAGTAAACAAGTGAAAATACGAAAATATTAAATATCACAGGTTATACACACTTCTACAAAGGCTAAAGATATTGCCCCTTCTTTATTCAGGTGGTTCAGTCCTCTAGTTCGCTAGCTAACTTTTGTTATGACTTGTGATAATGTAGCATCCTGTTCAATCTTAACAGGTGGAGCTCATACCTGTGTGCATCATCTGACAGTGAGTGAGTGTAATGAAAAAGTACGACCAAATTACCACAGGTTACAGAGGTAGAGGAAAATGTGTCCCCTCAGAAACACTAAAAAGAAGTGCAAAAGTTTATTTTCAGAGAGACATTAATAAAAGATGAGTCTCTTTGATGACAATAAAACAATACGATTATAAGTGGTGTTCAGAGTACTTATTTAAGCTTTCATTCAATATATTCAGACTTCATTCCATATATATCAAGTTTCATTCAATATATTCAGACTTCATTCCATATATATCAAGTTTCATTCAATATATTCAGACTTCATTCCATATATATCGAGTTTCATTCGATATATTCAGACTTTCATTCCATATATATCAAGTTTCATTCCATATATTCAGACTTTCATTCCATATATATCAAGTTTCATTCCATATATTCAGACTTTCATTCCATATATATCAAGTTTCATTCCATATATTCAGACTTTCATTCCATATATATCAAGTTTCATTCCATATATTCAGACTTTCATTCCATATATATCAAGTTTCATTCCATATATTCAGACTTTCATTCCATATATATCGAGTTTCATTCCATATATTCAGACTTTCATTCCATATATATCGAGTTTCATTCCATATATTCAGACTTTCATTCCATATATATCGAGTTTCATTCCATATATATCGAGTTTCATTCAATATATTCAGACTTCATTCCATATATATCGAGTTTCATTCCATATATTCAGACTTCATTCCATATATATCGAGTTTCATTCAATATATTCAGACTTTCATTCAATATATTATTTCCTGAACGGCTTGCCATATATATATATATGTATATATATATATATATATGTATATATATATATATGAAGAAGAACCCCAAGGGCTCTCTCTGTTCTTGTCGACAAATGTTGTATTGTCTGTCTGCGTGAGGCAATTTTCCACATTTTCACATCAATGCAAACTGCCCTATTATGAAACAATACTGTGGTTTCATGGTGAAATTACAGGCCTTCTTTCCTTTCAGTCATGTTAAATATAATTTAGGCCCTGCAGTTACCCTGTTTCACATTTGACAGGGTTGTATTGATGGTCTATGTCAGGGGCATCAAATTCATTTCAGTTCAGGGGCCACATACACCCCAAGCTGATCTGAAGTGGGCCCGACCACAGTCTATGGGCCCGACCAGTAAAATCATAACATAATAACCTATAAGTAATGAAAACTCTAAATTTTCCCTTTGTTTTGGAGCAAAAAAAGTACAAGTACATTCTAAAAATGTTCGCATTAAATGAACTATATTTTTACAAAAACAGCTGTTGTATTTTTCGCCATGATGAGTCTCATAGTGGGCAGAATATTTTACTCTTTAAGCCCTGAAACCTGCTGCGAACACACCAAACACACAGGTTACCCATTCACCTGACACAGAGTGTAAGGTTTACTGCAAAAGAACAGATGGATCATAATAATGAAGAAGGTAAAGTTGATTATTCTGGACCCTCAGCTCCAGCATGAACAGTTTGCTTGTTGGACAGTGTTGTATGCAGGGGTGTAGTGCTAGTGTTAGTAGTTTGTGGATCATCTTATAGTGCTCTAAAAAGTCTTCATGAATCTCAAAAGGATTATGCAAACAGCAAGTCATCTATTTTCTCACTTTGAGAAAAAAAGTCCCGGAAAGAAAGCTCTGTTCAGGTGCGCTCCGTCAGCACTATGATCCCCAGAGGACAAATTTTCTGCAGTTAATGTCTTCTCTGTAATTTTTTCACTTTACAAAGTTGTTCCATGGGCGGGATTGGAACCTCTGGCGGGCCGGTTTTGGCCGACGGGCCACATGTTTGACACCCCTGGTCTATGTAGTCGAGGTTATTAAAGGCTGATAAGAACTGAAAGTTAAAAAGCTCTCATTTTGAGTTATGGGGCTATACGTTTTTGTTTGTTGTTTTTAAATAAACACACTAGATAATCAAACTGTATTGATAAAGTTACCTTAGACTTTGAAGCTGTAACCAAAACAAAGGTTTGTACCTTCCAGCTGTCTCTTTCCAAATAATATCCACTCCACATTTAATCACAAAAGTGTATTACTCATTGGCTGTTATATACCAATATGTATGAAATAAGCCAATATTGGTTGATAGATTTATCTAACATGTATTTGTTTAGCTCCAGATTTTTCCCAGCATAGATGAAAAATCCATAAAATAAACCAAAAACACTTGATGTGAGTCGTGGTTTTATGGCAGATCTGATTTAAGTACAGTATTCATTGTTTTTATTAAAATGATGTAGCAGAAGATGATGTAGGAAGCTGAGATGAAGCTTTAATGCAGACACTAACAATTGCCCATAATGTCTATTATAAGAATGTCTATAGTTATCCAGTGAAATCATATTTTTTAAATCACAACTTCTTTTTCTTTTTTTCAATATGTTTTTATTATTTTATCATTTTCAGAACAAAACAACAAAATTCAAGGCTCATTTTTAGTACAAAGCAGATTTTCAGACAACGATATGTACTGTCACCCTTTCCCCCAAGCACAGAGAATAAATAAATAAATAAATAAATAATAACAGACCTTTAAATCCAAACCTCCGATTATTTTGAATCCACAGGACACAATTAATACTTCACAGTCTCACTCTCTCTAGGATGAGTTGAATATGACTTTATGACTTGTTGGTTATAATGACTCCTTTTTTAACAGACTGTGGTCAAGTGATTGATTTGACCAATCATAAAAATGGATGCCTTACAATGACCAGATGAAGCAGATTGGGGTTGAGAGGGACTTGATTACCTGCATGAGCTGCTATCATCAATACCTGGGACTGTTGTGAAGAATAACATGGTGTTTTTTTTTATGTTCCCTGCTCAGGCCAGAGGTACCAGATGAGTGTTTAGAAGAGCTCGTGGGGCTTTGTGTCATAGTGCAGCATTGATGATCTGAACACAGTTTGTAGGTGAGTTTTTGCCTTTCTTGTTACTGTTTTTTTCTGCATGATTACCTGCTTTTTTTCTGTCTCGGTTGACAGTGTGATGATAGAGCACAGCGCTGTATTTATCAACCTTACACAGTTCACAGTTTACATTTCAACAGGGCTGCCTACTCTCAGAAAAACTTCTATTTGTCTACCCACCCACTAAGGCTTTTGTGGGACAGTTTTTACCTAACTGTTTGGAAACCATGTTTGCACAGAGTCCCAGAGGGCCTCCCTGTGTGTGGCTGGCACAACCTTTAGCCAGAAAGATGGGAGACCAATCCTTTGTAACTCAATGGCCCTCTTTGTCATCCTCATTTCACAAGAGCCCTCTGTCCTAATGTGCACATAGAACCTCAAGATAAACAAATATTTTCTGTGCTGCTTTGTGTCCAATGCTTCCATGCTATATTTTGTGTTAGTAAATATCAGCTTGATTGATTTGATCAACTTTGCTTGCACAGTATGATAATCCTAGCATACAGTGACTCATATACACACTTAAGTGGGTTCTCTATTTTCTCCAGCCCTCCATTTGCTCTGGTTTTTGTAAGCGGGCAGTTGGGCAGCTTTTGACCGTGTTTAGAGCGTTTCACCGCCTTGAGCTGAGGAATATAAACATGACTGTAGCCAACGCAAAGTCTGGCACAGGTAAGCTGTCAGAGATGAAGTCCTAACTAATCTTTGTCACAGAAGCCGAAGCAATGATGTCAGCAGTAATTTGACATTTATTGTGCCATTAACATTTGAATGGTCCAGCTCTCCCACTGTCCAGAGATAGTTGTGTGGGTGCGTTTGCTGCTGATTCTTTCATAATGACTGCATTATTTCTGTGAATCATTTTGTCAGATCACAAATTCTATTCCTGGGGGAAAACAAGCCGATAAGCCGCTTATTCCCTTAAAAAATGAAATTCAAAGCACAAAATCTGGGTTTACTGGAAAGATAATTAACGAAAAGTGGAGAAAAAGATTGTAACATTTTAATTCTTTGATTAATCAAACTGTGAGCTGTATGCGTCAGGGTGTCTTTATGTTTGCTCTCAGCCTCTACAAACACGATCTGTTGGTAGAACAATTCCCTACCCTTGTGCCTCTGTGTGCGTGATGCTGCTGCAATGGAAATAAGGGATGCTCTCTGTGAATTGGCCCATTGATTGACTCTCTCCTTACTGTTCTTGCCTTGTTCACTCTTGTTTTAGTCACATTGTTTGGTTTTCTTTTTTTTAAATCAGTCTTCTCTTGGGCTCAGAGTTAAAATAATTTCAACCATGGCGTTGAGCTTTACTCATCTCTAACATTTCTGCCTTCAATCACAAAATGATTCATTAGCTCCAAGGAAGAAACAAAGTGATTGACGCGAATGTTTTACCTTTTAGCCATGCAGCAGGTACTGGACAACCTGAAAGACCTGCCATCAGGTACAGGCGCCAAAGATATTGACCTCATCTTCCTCAAAGGCATCATGGAGAGCCCCATTGTCCGCTCCCTCGCTAAGGTAACGCTCATTATACTATAACTGTCCTCATTTCCAGCGAGTATTCTGTAATATACAGTCAGCAGACACACACACACACACACAAACAAGCGCGCGCACGCACGCACACACACACACACACACACACACACACACACACACACACACACACACACACACACACACACACACACACACACAGAGACACAGACATGGAGTTGTAATCTTGTTAGCTGGTCATCAGACTCTAGGAGGAGTGATTGAGCCTGTGGAGCTGAAGGTGTAATAAGTATCACATGCCACTACTTTCCAAGAAGGAAAGCTAACTCTTCCTTGCTTGAACTATGAAGCTCAACATGTTTCAACCAGTGGGAGATCAGTAAGATGAGTATCTAGTAGGCATATGGAGGAACATAGGCAGATTGCGTTCTCTAATGTCCCACCCCATTTTGTCAGCTATTTTTAAAGTGTGCTCATTATTTGGTGACAGAGGTTTAATTACTGGTACTTGCAGGAATTGTCTCTGGGCTAGTGTTAGGCATAGTGTTGAAGTCAAGACCACATCAACCGAGACCAAGACAAGACCTAGACATTTAGGGATCGAAACAGAGTCAAGACCAAGACTATATATATCAATAAAAAATCATCACGAGGGTTAACAAAATAAAAGACTTCAGTTTATTTTATTTAAGTTTGCTTTAAATGCAATTGACAGCAACAAACAAGGTTTGGTTTTGTCTTTGTTGCCTGTCTTTTCACGCGCTGAGAGCCTTCTGACTCCTGAAGTTTAATTTTGTCTTCGTTTTAAACTTTTGCTTTTGATGAGAGTTAAAACAGTGTTTTCTGTTGCCTGTGATCTCAGGCGAGGTAGCAGGTCGTAGGGTGTAAATGTGCAGGGTTGTTTTGTCAAGCCTTTCTTTTCTCATTAGTTGTGTGCACTTTTTATTTTAGATAATATTTGTAATGTTTTTATCTGATGGGCTATAGGTGTTGACACAGAGTGCATCAGTTGTGGTCTCGACCAGTCTTGATCTAAAATACGGAGTTGGCCCAGTCCGAGACCGAGACAAGACCGAGTAAAAAGAGACCTTAAATAAGTGGTCTTGATACCGGTCTTGGTCTCAAGACCGGTCTCAAGTACTACAACACTAGTTAGGCATTGATGTCATAAGAAGAGAGACACAAGTATGGAGTCTGCATTGCTCGTAGTGGTACAGTGTTTTTTATTTCTATTTTGAAATGAGTGTATACATCCTTTAAAACTGGAGAGTTTGCTTAGGCTTGAGTGGAAAACACCAGTGTAACCAATCTCCACATAGCGTTAAGTGGCTGACAGCATGATGAACAAAAATCTCAAATGCAGATTAAGGTCATAGCAGTCATCCTTCATATCTTTAAATAGATTTATCTATAGAAGAAGTGTCACACAGACGGGCTCTTGTCCTCATTTCTAGTGAGCAGAGAACAGCTTTCCTAAGTTATTACATGTCCCCCGCTTGATGGCCTGGTGCAAAGTCTTTTTAAATAGAGCAGCCTGCATGTGCTCATATGTACTGTAAATTACAGTCTTTGAGCATTTAATGTTTCACTTAAAGATCACAAGAAAATGATATTTTAGTGGGATTACATTCTGTGATGTAACGTACAGCAACACCTGAATCTATATAGAGTATAGGAGAGTATGTTTTCCCTGTGCGATAAGAACTAACCCAGAGCAGAATGGTTAACTTGTAAAAGTAGCAGCAACAATAAATTAATTTAGAGTTACAAAAGAGGTTTTGTTTTGTTTACCCTTCTGTTTTGTTTCCTCCAAGCGGCAACCTCCGGCCGCGAGAATTGAAGCCAATGAGGAAGTGTTACAAACCGTAGTTTCTCGAGTGTCACAGCCTGGTACAAAAAACGAGTGTAGTCTGGATAGCTAATCTCTTGATCAGCACACACTGATATTAAGATTACCAGTTTTCCATTATGAGAGGCACAGCTAACTTGACTGACAGGCTGGAACACTGTAGCTGTTGGCTAGGAGGCTCAAAGCCCGCCTCTTTACCTCACACTCGCTTGACAGCAGTTGGGTTAAGTTCAACATTTCCAATATGGCTCTTGCCGATGATTGGCTTCAAAACAGCGCTTCAGAAACAGATGGGTGACATCACGGATAAAACGTCCATTATGTATACAGTTTATGGTTTCTCTTCATCCATTCGCTCCTTTCTCACCAAAGTCAATTGTGTGCTCAGAGTAGTTATTCAAGAAGCTCACTCTGAAATGCTTTTATTGACATTTTGAGTTGTCAAATAACATTCAACTTTCAGATTCAACAAATGCCGACCAATGGGGCAGTAGCCACATGAATGGAGTAGGTGGGAGGAATATGGATGTTTATGTATGACCACTGTTGTGTGTCTACTAAACAGCCCTGCACTCTCAGCGGTGGTTATCTGCTGCTAACACTCAGGGTCGTATGCTCAAAATATCCCACCTAAAAATATAGAATGTACAAATTCAAAATTCCCCATTCTAACTAAACCTCTAAACTTTTCAGATCCTAATCATAGACTGTATAAATAATGGACGTAGTATCCGTGACGTCACCCATCTGTTCCTGAACGCTGTTTTGAAGCCAATCGACGGCGGCAGCCATATTGGAAATGCGGAACTCAACCAGGCAGAGTGTGATGTAAAGAGGCGGAGTTTGAGCCTCCCAGCCAACAGCTATGTGTTCTCGTCCGGGAGTCAAGTCATTCATGTCCTTATTTGGGCAAAATAATTAATATCCTCTGAACCGTTGAGTTAGAAAAAAATTCACCCCCGTACAGTGTGTGCCGATAGAGAGATTAGCTACGTAGAGCCAAGCTGTTTTTTGAACCAGGCTGTAAACATGTTTAATAATGCAGTAAAGATGATCCTTTTTGAATTGGTGTGTATGTGGTTTCCAGTGTTTCTGCAGCCAGCCTCAAGCGGATTCTCGATGAATTGCAGTTTATAACACTTCCGCATGGGCTTCATAGTTTGAGACCAGAGATTGATCCTGATACAAATAAAGAATATGCTTCTAAGCCTGATGAGGTGACATTTTAAAAATGTGTATCCATGTGTTTGTGCAGGCTCATGAGCGTCTTGAAGAAGTGAAGTTGCAGGCTGTGCGGGATGATAATGTCCAGCTGGTCACAGAGATCCTGGATTCCCTCAACAACATGCCACAAAAGGATGCTGCCTCTGCAGAGCTTGCCAAAATCCTAGAGGAGCCTCACTTTAAGGTATCTTTGACCATCCATCCTTTCTACAATGTTTGCCAGAAGCAGCCCAGGTGATGCGACCAGATATTTGTTGAATAGTATTTCTCGCTTTGTTTTACTCAGACAGCTCAGGAGGTCAGGCAGCTATTGACGCCCTGTATATTCCCGACCACTTGCAAACCGCAGCGTGGGGGGGAAGGGGTGTATTTGCTTTGGCCAATAGCAGACGGAGTTATGTGGGTAAAGACAGGGAGAGAGTACTGTGTCAACTTGTGTTTCAGTAAATCTCCACATTTGCTGATGCAGTTTGTAGTATGACCAATGCTAACTCTTTGTTGTGGCTGCAAGGGTAAGATCAAGACTAACTTATCATCTCTACGCATCAGTTATTTGTCAATGCAGCCATGAAGGTGTATGTGTGTAAAGAGATTTATGTCCTCACTCTATAGATCTAAGTATAAAAAATTTTCTGTAACTGGAGTTGGAAATGTTCTGTATGATGTCTTTAAATGCAGCTTCTGTGAACCAGGTTTTGCCTTATCTCTGTCTGTGTTTCTCACTCTTTCTCTATTTGCTTCATTTTTTGCCTCAGTCTTTGATAGAGGCTCATGACAAAGTAGCTGCAAAGTGCTATGAAATGCCCAACGCTGCGGTTAACAGTGATGCTTCGTTGAAGAGCTCCCTAATGCCAGCTGATGCTGTCAGGATGATTGGCATCCAGAAGAAGGCTGGAGAACCACTGGTGAGTTAGCCATTCATTAACATCAACCCTGCAGAAGTAACATAATCCTCTGATAAAAGAAGACTTGTAAAAAGATTAATAACCTTAACCACCATCTGCTAGACTCAGTAGTACATAAGTGGCATTGTGCATGACACCCACGCTGACCAACCCATGAAATAGAGCTCCTGTTTGATTTATGAAGTGCAGATTTATGTATCTACACGGCTCTTACTCTCTTTCAGGGTGTGACGTTTCGTGTAGAGCAAGGAGAGATGGTGATTGCACGGATCCTGCATGACAGCTCGATTGACAGGCAAGGCATGCTGCACACAGGGGACATAATCCGCGAGGTGAACGGTCGTGAGGTCGGTAGCAACCCCAATGAACTCCAGGAGCTGCTGAGGGACTGCAGCGGCAGTGTCACTCTAAAGGTCCTGCCAAGCTACAGTGACACACCAGCACCTCCACGGGTAAGGAGAGAGGAGGATACAAACTTTTCCCGTTATGACGAAAGTGAACTCACTTGAACTTATATGAAATCTTGAATCAGGATTTATATGATGTGTTCATGTGTAAGCTCTGCTGTGCCATGTGCATCAGGCTGGTTGGAGTCATACTGTACCAGTCAGGGATTGGTCGAGAGCTGCCTGACCCGGGTGATCTCAGAATGCCAGGCTTCTGAAAATTGAGCTCAAGGAAGGACTATAAATAACACTTCACACACTATCTGGGACATACACCACTCTATTCACTGGAGCACCCCCCCTCCTTCTTACAGTAACAGGCACAGACAGCAGCTGACACTGAAGAGCAGCATGTAAGGTTATGTCAGACCCTGACCTTTGTGCTGGGGCGGACCCAATGATCTCATCCGATTGTTTGTTCGTCTGCTCGTAGAGTTTCAGCATTAAGTTGTAAAATCTGCTTAAAGGCAGTAAAAAAATCTAATACAATGATTCTGTCAATAACTTTGTTGGATTGTTTGTTTAAAAAATTACATCTGTCTGAGTTGAGGTTAATTTCCTGCACTTAATTGAATATAGAAGCTTTGTACTCAGACATGTTGAAAAATCCTTTAACAGGCGCAGAGACGGATAGAGCCAAGGTGCTTCTAAATCTTGTACGAGCTCTTTATAATTGAACTAAATTCTTGTTCACATCCTACTTTCTAGATTTATCTGAAGCCACACTTCAACTATAATCCAGCCACAGACAACTTGATCCCCTGTAAAGATGCAGGCTTGGCCTTTTCCAAGGGAGACATCCTTCATGTGGTGAACAAGGAGGACCCCAACTGGTGGCAGGTGAGTAGGCAAGATTTGTTCAGCAGCAGTGAAGCCAAAATCTGCTTCAACCAGAGTGGGACAGAAAGATAGAAGAAGTAATTGTAGTGATAAATACTTGGGCGTTTTATTTACTGTCTGTGTTTAATATTTAAACCAATTTTTCCATAGCATATCTCAATTACTCTGATAGGCATGCAAAGTTGTTGGGGGCGCCACTGGTCTCATCCCCAGCCAGTTTTTGGAGGAGAAGAGGAAAGCTTTTGTGAGGAAAGACTGGGATGCTCCTGGTTCAGGTCAGTTCAAACACATCAGCTCATTGGGTCTCATTCACTAATAAATGTGTAGAAATGTTCTTACTGTTCTTAATCTGTTCTTAATAAGTGCTTCCACAAAATCACTGTCAGATTCATGACACGTGCGTACCAGCAATTTTGTTCCCCCCACTGTGCATATATTAGTGAATCAGAATAGTTCTAAATCGACAGGCGCGTGCCCGCAACCTGCAATCAGCATACTACCACGCCCCAATTCATCCATATAAGGACATCTGTTCGGGGCATCAAGACACTGAATTTCACCTCGGCAGAAATAGACATGATTGTTGCAGAGGTTGAGGCAAGATAACCAACACTTTTCCAAAGCATGTCAGCAGGAGTCACCATGACAGAAAATAATTAATCCTGGGTTTCTTACTGAGGCTGTTAATGCTGTGTCTATGAGGTTCCGACTGTGGCTCAGGAGTTTCAGGACTCGTAAATGGAGTCATAAGCCAGGTTTTAAGGTCATATCTCACGTATAAACAACAACATTTTAGCATAAACAGGATAGAGACTTAAGCTAAATATAACATAAAGTATGCTCACCAACTAGCCATCTGTTTCTCACAGCAGGGGTTCCCAAAGGGGGGTCGAGACCCCTGGGGGGTTGTGAAACACAAATGAGATGTCTTCCAGAATGTTTTTTTAAGTTGTTTAAAATAGTACATTTTACTCATTATAATAAAAAAATAGCAACAAAAATAGTAGCTAACCTTGAAATAAAACCTTGAAAATAGAAAATGTGATGAGTTTTCTGCCTTTCTTTTTGCTAGATGGCTATATGACAGTCATCTGGCTTTTTTCTTTCACTGAAAGTAGTTTAAATATGTCATGCATTTAGTTAATAGAGTGTGTGTTTACATTTTCTGAGAAAGTTGGTTGTCATCATTTGTGTGTATGCATGGTCTGAGGAAGTTCTATTTTTGTTCGCAGTGTAAGAATAAATTCAAGTAAGAATATATTGATGAATCCTAGACTGGTGCTTCAAACGTTTGTACACATGGTTTAAGCACATATTTGTGCGTACGCATTTTTAGTGAATGAGGCCCACTGTCACAGCTCTCCACGCTGCTCTTGTTCAGTCAGAAAACTCCCACATAGCACCACCTTCTGGTCATTTGACATGTTCAATTTGTCACAGGAATGCTCTGTGGAACTCGAACTGCAAAGAAAAAGAAGAAAAAAATGATGTATCTCACCTCCAAGAATGCAGGTGTGTTTCAGTGTTGCTCCAAAGGTGTCTCCATTCAAGAGATTTACTGTGAAGTTCTGAATCTGTCGCCTGTTTTACGGTTTTCATCTAGCATGTGTGTCACCCTGAACAGAGTTTGACCGTTATGAGCTGCAGATCTACGAGGAAGTCGCTAAGATGCCTCCTTTCCAGAGGAAAACACTGATTCTAATCGGAGCCCAGGGAGTTGGGAGGCGGAGCCTAAAGAACAGACTTATTGTCATTAACCCTCTGCGTTATGGAACCACTGTACCCTGTGAGTGTGTTAAGCAGTTACATTACAGCTAGTAGAGATCCTGCCTGGTAAAATGAAACATGTCTCCTCATCAAATGCCTTCAGTCACGTCACGCCCTCCAAGGGAAGAGGAGAGAGACGGGCAGAACTACTGCTTTGTGATGCGGGAAGTGATGGAGAAGGACATCAAGGGTAGCCGCTACCTGGAGCACGGCGAGTACGACGGCAACCTTTATGGTACCAAGATCGACTCCATCCATGAAGTGGTGGACGCGGGCCGAACCTGCATCCTGGACGTTAACCCTCAGGTCATTTAAAAGCACATGCTCTCATTGTGCAGATGTTATTTTTATCCCTATGCTTTAATTGTGATGTTTATTTCTCTCCTTTAGGCCCTAAAACTGTTGAAGACTGCTGAGTTTATGCCATTTGTAGTGTTTATTGCTGCCCCTGAGCTGGACACCCTAAGATCTATGCACAAAGCTGTGGTTGATGCTGGACTAACTACCAAACTACTCACAGTAAGTTCTGAGCAGCTCTTTGCAGCTCTTGTGGACCTTTCAGTCGTGGTGAATGGTTGTGGCTTTTATCACTGTAATGGGCTGAATCTGTGTCTGAAACAGGAGAATGACTTGAAGAAGACCGTGGATGAGAGTGCCAGGATCCGCCGGGCATACAGCCACTACTTTGACCTCACTATCATCAATGACAATCTGGACAAGGCCTTTGACACACTGCAGGAGACGGTGGAGCGGTTATTTATAGAGCCACAGTGGGTCCCGGTAAGCTGGGTCTACTGATGTTTTACCCCCCTACTGGACCGACGCAGCTGTTCGAGTCTCCAGTAGGACACCTGAAGGGAGGATACAACAGTGTACTCAACACACGGACAAAGTGTTGGACATCAGCCCTGTGTGAATTCAGGTCTTGCACAAAACTGCATCAAAACTTAGTCACCTTGATCTGAATTGACAGATTCTTTTTAAGCACACTATGCAACACAAAACACACAGGAAGTGTACTTATTTATTGGCAAAACATTTTTTAAAGAGTATGTTCTATTCATGTGGATTGGGAGAAAATACTGGTCTCTATGTGAGTTTATCTTAAAGAAAATGCCATTTTTGTCATGTCCTGTTTTAATTTCCGATCTGTTTGTGAGATAGGTAAAGTATATTTATTCTGCAGGTATGAGGAGGGCTTGCTCATTGGAAAGATCAATACCTCAGTGTCATGGTTTACAGTGGATATGCCTCCAGTAGTTCACCTCAGTCTGTCACTCATGTACAAGTTTTCATTTCATAATACACACTCATTCATTTAGAATATATTCACAATATTGAGTCCTTTATTTCTCTTCAGGACTATATTGATGCTCTGGTGTCTTTACAGTTCAACCACATTCATGGGAAATGGCCAGTTCCAGTTTGACATTGCATAGAAGTCAAAGTAACGCTGTAGTGTTAACCCATTATTTCTCTCTCACTCAAGCACAACACATTACATTAACTATGTTTGTCAGACTTTAGAATCATGTGAGTATTTCTGACTGTCCAACCCATCGTGGTGCTTCGTTTGTGTGTATTTGGAAGACAGAAAAACTTTCCACAGGACTCTTGAACAGGGTACTGCATCTCAGTGAAACATCCCTTTTTGATGTGACATAACTAAAACTTACTTGTTTTAGACAGTTTATATTGACTAATAAAGATATATTTTACAAGGTGTTAGAAAAAAAAAGATGTATTTTCAACTGTCAAATAAACTATGTGTTTTCTAATGCTGAATTTCCTTTGTTTTAATATGGGATGAAACATTTGGCAAACATGTCGGGTTGAGTACGTTACCAAATGAACAACAATCTTTGGAAATACTGTTTTTTATTTTTTTCCATTGAGGCAAACACAAAACAGAGATATAAAAAGCAATGAGTTAAAACAATTTCCAGAATTAACTGTTTTCCTTCTTCTCAAAATATAAAAACAGAAACAATGTACCTCAATGAAAGGCCAATTAAAAACAGACATGCATAAAAAGTCAGCATCAAGTTATTTAAATTAGGTTTTTGGTTTAAAAAAAAAAAAAGGCTACACACATCTGTCTGTCATCAGTAATTTGGTGCTGTGAAAAGTGAGAGTCTGAACAAAATACTGAACATTGGATCAAACAGGAAACTAAAGCTGTTTTCAAACACAAAACATAAAGCCACTGAGAATGTAAACACAAGATATCCCATAGTGTGAGGGTTGGGTTGTGCTTCAAGGCAGACATATTCTTTTCGTTTTTTTGAAGTAGAAGGTTTTAAATGTGATAACACTGAAAAAACATGAATTGGTACCTGTTAGAATAAAGCTATAACACAGAACAAGACAGCACATATAGTCCTTAAGTGAGCAGTAATAACCAGGGGCCTTTCATTTGACTTATTTTTTTCTAAAACAAGAATAATGCAATAAAAACATTTGATGTGTCAGTTCGATAGTTGATGCACAGGTTGTAGCTGTACATACAAACATATTTTGGCAGTTAGTTGCTCTGATAATAAAATTCAGATTCAACATATGGATGAATTAAAGAGCTTGTGGGACAATAAACCCCTCACAGATTATTATTATTATACAGTTGTAATAAACAGTTTACAACAGTAGGACTTCAAATAAGTGACGTCATTTTTCTAAAGACCCTGAGATGATTTCTCCAAAATTATTGTTTTGCATATCAGCCAAACATTCATACCTTGATTTGTCAAAACCTCTTACACACAGCATTCGTCAGTGTTTGTCAATTGGCTTAATCATTCAATGCACAAGTTCTGTGTGGGGTTTTAGAGAACTTTCCATTGTACTAAAAAAAAGATGTGAAAATGCTTCAACCTCATTACACCTCAGTCCTTCAGTTTATCTTTGGTGGATATAAAGAAGTCTAGTTCAACCTTCTTTGGCCAATGAGGCAAGACCTTTAATCGCGATACACAGAGCAAGAGCATGGTGTCCTGTCTGACTGTGCATTTCTGTCTTCACAGTGTCCTCGTCTCGCTCCAGGGACATGTGACCGAAGGCGAACAGATTTTTAGTCTTTTCGAAGATGTCTTCGGTTAGTGCAGCTTGACCTGTGCTGTCCAAAGTTAACTCTCCATTCCCTGACATGCAGTGCACCTGGAACATGTGTCACAGTAACATAAAGATAATTAATACATAATAAAAATCATTAAATATCTTGTGGGTTGCATGCTTCTTTGTTAACAAACTGACTTTACTAACCAGTTGTTCCAGAGTCTGTAACTCTGTGAGATTGCAGCACGTCACCAAGATAGCATGACATTCATGTGGCAACTCTGGAAGACAAATAATAATACATTTTATTTAAAGCGCCTTTCTAAGCACTCAAGGACACTTTACAGAGAGGTTAAAAACACAATAAAAACAACACTATAAAATAAATAAAGACAACAAGCAGACTAAAAATGAGGCAGTGAAGTTAAACGGGGAATGCTGCTTGGAACAGGTGGGTTTTGAGTTTTGATTTGAATAGGGGAAGTGAGTCAATGTTACGGATGTCTGGTGGGAGTGAGTTCCAGAGTTGGGGAGCAGAGCGACTGAAAGCTCTGCTCCCCATGGAGCTGAGACGGGCAGAAGGCACAGAGAGGTGGAGGGAGGAGGAAGACCTGAGGGAGCGAGAGGGGGTGGCAATGTGGAGGAGATCAGACAGATATGGTGGGGGTGATGTGGTGGAAGGAGGGGGTTCTGGAAATGATAAGGGCTGCAGAGTTTTGGACCAGTTGAAGTTTATGGAGGGATTTGTGAGGGACACCGAAGAGGAGTGAGTTACAATAATCGACACGGGAGGTGACAAGACTGTGGACCAGGATAGCAGCGGTGTGAGGGGTGAGAGAGGGGCAGAGACGGTTGATGTTGCGGAGATGGAAATATGCAGACTGGTTTATGTTATAGATGTGAGAGTGGAAAGAAAGTGAGCTGTCGAGGATAACACCCAGACTCTTTACCTGAGGGGAGGGGGAAACTATTGAGCTGTCTATGGTGAGGGAGAAACTGTCAGCTCAAGATTATCAAGATACAGCGTACAGATTCCTGTCTTTAAAATGTTTTACTCCAGAGATTGAAAACTTCCAGCTAGACTCCACTAAACTTAAGTGTAATAGAAGCTGTTTAACTTTCTTACCATCAATGGCGCTGACAACCAGGTGAAGAGCAGTGAGGGCAGAAGTGGATTGGTTTCCCTGAGCTGACTTTGCCCCCTCAGATTTCTCCAATAGGTCCAGAATTGCTTGAATGTTCTGCTTCTGAGAGTCTGTGGCTGAACCCTTATCCAGGTCAGGTTTCTCATCATGGCACATCTGTTCCAGCTGAGGCAGAGGAAGACACCAAGATATAAATGACATTGAAACAAGCTAAGTGCATTATGACTTTATCTTTGTCTTTTCTCTGTCCTTCTTACCACTTGCTGAAGTGAGCTGACAGCGTCTCTGTTCTCCATAACGTTTGTTATGTGCTGGAGCAGAGAGGATCTTGTGGCGGCAGGAAGAGCAGAAAGAAGGTTGAAATGATCTCTCAGCCGCTCCAACTCTGCTGGTGGTAAATCAAAGGTACAAACTTTGGCATTGAACAGACACAATTTTTCCTGCAGCGGGTCACAAAAATTGTAGATCGAGGAAAACATTATTATATTAAAAGTTCAGGAAAAAAGCAGAAAGCTCATTTTGCAGGAGGGGATTCAAAGTGTAGGAGGCTGTGTGGATTTCAGGAAGCAGACCACTAGCACATATTCTGGGAATGTCCAATGTTAAGACTCTTCTGGATAGAGTTCATAGAATATTAAAAAGTATATTTAATACAGACCTGCCCCTACAATTTACTGCACTGTTTTTAGGAGATGTAGATTTTCAGGATAGGCCTGTTGATAAATACCTGTTCCCCATTTTGATCTGTGCTTGTAAAAAAGCCATTACGAGGTGCTGGTTGCTTCCTGAACCTCCCACAATACAGGAGTGGATTGATATAGTAAATTATATTTATATTATGGAAAGGATTACTTTCTGTTTACGACTTCAGAAGGATGTATTTATTCAACTCTGAACCAAGTGGACAAAGTTTGTAAAACCCCTACAGACAGATTTTGTGGATGATACCATTCAAGGACCCGGTGATGCTGTCTTGTCTTAGCTAATTACATTTTTATTTGTTTTTTTGTGTGTGACTTTCTGTCACTTATCTCTCCCTGAAATGTTTCTGGCTCACTCTAGTGTTTACATATTGTCTCCCCCAGGTTGTATTTAGTTCTAATAATCTTTAAAAACGGAGGACTGCAGAGGAAATTAACATTATTCTCTCTTTTACATGTCAATGCTCTGTACAACAACCTGCTGTCCAATAACAAAAATAAAGAATTTCAACACAAAAAAAATTTAAGAAATAAAAATCTGCCAATAAACATAAATTGGACAAACCACGTTGCTTACTGGTTTAAAAAAACGTCATAATAATGGAGGATAAACAGTTTTTCAACCTTCTCAGCACTAGGCTGAAAGTTAACAACCTGCATTTCTGAACATCAGCTCAGAAAAGCATCATGTTTTCAGGTTACCTTCTCTCAGGTGTTTATTTTCAGAGGAGTTTAAATGAGCTCTTGAAACAGCCATCAGTTCTTCTCCTGCAGGGCCATCTACTTCAAATCCTCCATCTGTGCCTGACATCAGACACAGGCCTATGCAAAAGGAGAAAGCATGTCACATGACATTTGATTGCAGTAAAGGTTTACTGTTTACTGTTATTTTTAAATCATTAGAGAACTATAGGGTTAATTTATCAATTATTCCTCACCAAAATGTCCATCATGCTTGATCTCTAGTTCTATAAGAGCATAGGCGATGGTAGTACTGATGGGAATCTCCATGGTCACGTTGCTGTCTTTAGTCAGGCTCCCATTCTCTTTCAGTGTAACCTGCATGAGATCAAACACAGTAACTGGTAATGCATGGTGCTAGTCGACACTTTGACTCAAATATCTACAGTAAGTATAAAAAATGTTAAAATGAGTTTACAAAACATGTGGAATAAGAAAATGGAATATGTGATACTGTTAAAGCAGAACTGAAACTTCTGGAAAAATATAATGACTGATGAGGAAATGGCAAAACAAAATGAGGGGAGTGAGGCACAGGAGATTAGGCAATATATTTGAGGTTGTTCGGCTTCACTGACTATCAGCACAGACAGATCAAGATAACCACAGCTGTGCTAAACAGCATGACCTTAAGTGTGATATTGTGTCTATTCAACAGTTCAGTAGTTAAATCAGTAACAACTCATTCTTTTTGTTATTAGATGGCTTGCTTGCTAGACACCCAGATGTGTTAAGTACTTGATTCTAACTGCACCTATAATAATGGTGATTCAATCTGAATAGCAAGAGCAACACGAGGAACAACCAGATTGTACATGTCCACTTGCTCAGTGTACATTATTTCTTAATTTAAAGCTCCTGAGAAGACCTTTTGGTTTGTGAAGATTTTGGAACCCCCTGTAAACAAAGCAGTCCTCACTGATTTTGTCCTTTACGTGTCCTCTATCTTTACAGTCAAATGCATCACACAACGAGTCTTTGCAGTGGGACATGTGAATAACAGTTGTATCAGCAGCTTTCTGTTTATTACTTTGTCTGACACCCACCCTCCACCAGTGGTTTCAGACATTAAAAAAACTTTATCTACACCATGTTCCAAATTATTATACAAGTTGCATTTCTGTGTATATTTTTAAAACTGTGTTAACAGTCGTTTTCAAATTTGTTAGTCAGAAAGTCAATATATTTCTTCAACTGTGTGGTTAAAATGATCCTTTTCAAAGTATGTCGGCTGTAGTTTTAAATAAATGCAAAATCTGCAGAAATGAGCGTGCCAAATTATTATGCAAGTTGGTGAAAAGAGCATATAACTTGTGAAAATTAAAAACCAGGCACCATTTTAAACGTTCTATTGATTGAAAATAATAATATTTACTACAACTGTATTCAAACTTCAACAAAAACAACAGTTTTCTTGACATTCGTACACAAAATAAAACTGGTAATGTCTTTGAAACATTTCAAATCTACAGTGTTCCTCAAATGTTCAATATAACCTTCTTTTCTTTCAGTGAGGGTCAGAAGTCACTGGTAAACGACTGTTAACATATTTCTTTTAAAGGTGACATATCACGCTTTTTTCATCAATATATATTGGTCTAAGAGGTCCCCAAAACATGTCTTTAAAGTTTATGCTCAAAAAAACACTTTGAAATCCGATTTTGGCATGCCTGAAAAGTCCTCTTCTTCATTCCTAATCAGAACACTCTGTTTTCTCTCTGACCACGCCCCCTCAGGAAGTGGATGTGCCTCGGCTCTCTGGCACCTTTATCTAATGTTTACATGTTGGCTGAATATACACGGCTGCTCATAGATCGCGTTACTTCAACCCTCTGAATCTGATCCAGAATCTGATCCTGACGGAGAGGCGCCTGCAGCAGGACCTTTCTGAACGATTGGTCATAGATTTAGTGTTTCTTGTTGTTTTATTTATCAGTATGTCGACGTGTGTCTTGGTACACAGCTACGAACATGTAGCTATGTGGCTATGCTAACTAGCGCTAGCACTTATCCATGATTAATAAAAATCATCCACTAGATCTTCAAATCTGCAGACGTGGGGAGTAAAACCGACCTCTACCAGAAAGGCAGCAGGACCTTTCTGAAGGATTGGTCACAGATTCTGTGTTTCTTGTTGTTTTATTTGTCAGTATGTAGACGTGTGTCTTGGTACACAGCTACAGCTACAGCTACAGCTATGAACATGTAGCTATGTAGCTATGCTAATTAGCGCTAGCACTTATCCATGACAAATAAAAATCATCCACTATATCTTCAAATCTGCAGACGTGGGGAGTAAAACCGACCTTTGTGTTTATTAAGACAGCCTACAACTAGCATGCCTCCCTCCTAAGCTCCTTGTTAGCACACATTTGTGCAGGTAATGAAAAACGGAGAAGTTGAGTTGTATTTTATACAGTCTATGGGCTGAACAAGCTCCGAGCTCTGACTCCGTGACAGACCGGATATTGTTGTTACGTAACAAAAACACGGAAGTCTGAAACGGCTCGTTTCACACACATTTACAGAAAGGTGTAGAAATCAAAACAGGGGCAGAATGGATTTTTTTCATTCTCGGGGGGGTTTGTAGACATGCCAGGGACACATATTTCAGGTAGAGAACCATTAAAAAGTCCATTTTGCATGATATGTCAACTTTAAATATTCACAAAACTGCAACTTGCATAATAATTTGGAACACAGTGTGAATAGTTACTCTTCTTTTTAATGGTCTTGTTGGCTTTTCCAGCTCATAAAAAGACACATTAATTTCAGTCTGTTTCAGCACCATCTAAAAACTCCTCACAGGAGCTCTAATCACTCATTTTGCTCTTCCAACTCAACTGGCACTGCAACTTAACTGAAACTGAACTGTTGCCAAGAAGAAAAAAAAGTACTAATTCTTGCAGTCTTGTTGTTCTATATATGTGAACACTTTAGGCCAGCTACTTTGTATTAATCACATGTATCTGGAATTCCATTTATCTTGCATCCACTAAAATAAGAGTCTGGTGACAGTTTGTTTGATGGCCTGTGATTCAGAGTAACCAGCTCAATCATTAGTCACAGATCGTTGACTGTAACAGTCATAAACAGCACTCAGGGCATCCACTCATATAATAAAAAAACAATAATAGTGTTGCACTCCATATCTGCACTCATGGAATACCTCAGAGTTAACTTTTTTTGTAGCTGTACCTTAGGGCCTTTGGGCCTGCAGAAGTCGAAACCTCCTCCACACTGTCCGCTCTGCTGCACCTCCTCTATGACCGAGCAGAGCTGGGTGGTCAAAATACGCTCCTTCACTATTCCAAACACCTGCCTGTGATTCTCCATTGTCTGCTGGACCAGATCATGGGACATGTCCAAGAGCCTAACACATTCAATTTACAAAAATAGAAGTTGTTTAGAGTAAACATGTTTGGAATATGTATTTCACTTCAAAGAGCTAGTATGCATAATAAAAAAAGGAGAGAGAACAGGGTTATTTTCTGTGTGTGTTAATCTTCAACCTGTCTTGTCTGCATCTTTATGGTTGAACAAAGATCACTCCAGCCTTTTGCAGATCTTTACATCAGGTGATGTTTACAATGTTTTTGCTCTTGTTAACCCCTTCAGAGAGGACAGTGGAATCAAGTGTGGAACCAACCTGCCTTTGGAGTCTCGCAGCAGTTTCTGAACCTCCACTTCCTCCTTTTTCAAGTTGCCAAAGGAAGACTTGAGTTTTGAAGAGTCTTGACCCTCCACATTCAAATTGGATTTATCCAAAATGTTTGCTTCAATAGATCCCGAAATTTTGTCCCCATATGTTCCATCGTATTTGATGAAGTCTGTCTCGAGGACAACTGTGAACAGTGAAGCATTTTTATTAGTCACTACAGACTGTTAAACAGCTTTTTCCACCAGGCTGTCAGGATGCTGAACTCCACTCACTACCTCCCCCCTCTTCCCCCTGGACTGTAACACACACACTACATACAAGGACTCTACCTCAGCTGCTTTTTGCACATTAAACCATTTACTTATCTCTAATACTGTCTGCACCTTAATATCATTTGCACTGTTATCTATTTACATTGTCCATTTTTAAACTGTCACCGCACTACCTGCACTGTGTACATAGGCTGTTTTTTTATAACTGTATTTCATTATATTTTATTGTATTTTATATTTAAAGGCCCCGTGAGGATTTTTGAACTGGCTGAGAAACAGACTGAAAATGATACTGATGCCTCTTTATGACCTTCAATAGCAAACAAGACCATCAGCAGCAACACTGATACCTTCTCTGTTGTCATTTTTAATGCCTGAAACCACCCTGAGGGGGTAGGTGTCAGACCAGATGATGGACATCTCGCTTCAGAAACAGCCTTTATTTGACTGTTTTCATTAGGGATGCACCGATCCGATCCTGCAATCGGATATCGGCTAGATCAAACTCAAAAAGCTAGATCAGATATCTGTGACAAGGGGCCGATATATAGTGCTGATCCATATGGCAGATCTATTCATCTCAGTTCTATGCTTTTCTGTGTTTACAATATCTATTGGTTATGAAGATTAACTCACCAGGCTGGTACACATTTATAATCTCTTGAATAATGATACTGTCAGTTTAAAAATGTTTATTTTATTTTGGTTTACAAAGTCAGAAAAGCCTGAAGTTGCCAAAACATGATTCTATCCTCACATTAAGGAATAGAGATTGTTAAATCAATACAGGGATCGGATCGGTTCAGTATCGGTATCGGCAGATACCAAAGCCCAGGTATCGATATCGGTATCGGGACCTAAAAAGTAGTATCGGTGCATCCCTAGTTTTAATGGAAAATAATCACATTGGCACATTCACAAATAACTACTGTATCCA